>NC_051398.1:37310619-37313119 GCF_015228065.2 Penaeus monodon
GAGAACTTCATCCGACTTCATGAAATTTAATAAACGTTTTCTTTTGTGATTTTTGAAGGCATATCGAAAAAGTCAAGGAGGTAAAATGCTTCTCTTATTTTGGATGACCACAGATCCCCTGATAGCAAATGGCTGGATTAAATACCCAGTAAATAGGTACTACAAGACATTTCCAAATCTGAAGTGGTCGGATTCATCAAATAGCTGTCCATCCGTGAGTTACTCTGTTTTCAGTTCTACTATTTATGCTAGTCACGCGTGGAATTCTTTTTCATGTTTGGAATACCAGAAGTCAGAATAAGCAATGATAGAGTTTATATTAAATTGTTTTTACTTACATAGATATGGATATATATATGCCTTGGCGTATACGCATACACATATTATATATCTTTTCATTTCTGTCCTTATCATTTCTATGAATTCCTTGTGTGAGAAAAGAATAATAGCAATATTCCTCCAGCCTTCGAGATTCTTCAGACCAGAATCATGGAATGAATTTACCACTGTCGCTGATTCGATGGAATTTGAGGGCATTGGTAGCAAACAGTGGCTTGGTGCGAGATATAATGAAACTGCGCGCGAAGTCAGAGATCCGGGAACTTTGCACTGGGTTGACGGATCGGGTGAGATATTCCTAGTATATCTGTATATTTTGTATATGAATTCCGATTCATTTTCATATCAGATTGACCATGTACACATATTTCAGAATTTTGTAATTCTAGAGTTATATGACCATGGTAATAAGTGTAAAGAATACGTGACAGATTTTTCAGAGATACAGTAGTGAAAATTCCTTTAAAGTCTTCATTAGCATAACAATGCAGACAGACAGGTATTACTAATTTCTTACAGACCGTTCAGATTTTTATGTTATGAAATCACTTTCATCTGGCTGTATTCACTTTATCTTGCATTAGTATTCTGCAATAAAATTTTCATATTTTATGCTTTACACATTGCAATATTTCTACAGATGATTTTACAGACTTCATACGGAAAGATGACGATAATGCAAAGAACTGCGCATTTATGGAAAAGGGCAAACACGAACTGCAGTTTGAAAAGTGCTTGAACACAGAAAAATACCTTTGTCAGATAATACAGTGAAAATACAAAGGAACTCTCACAGAGTACTGAGATGGACATGGCAGAAATATAAATGATACAACATGCCGAGAAGAATTTACAGAATATAGATCCTAAGTTGAACTGAGTACAGTGATTGGATCAGGGAAAAAAAGAAACACTGATGTCACTTAATTTAGCAAGGAAGTCAGAACGCTCGTCATAGTGTAGATCCCGAGGAAATGTTTAGCTGTTAATGCCTGAGATTCTGCCTCAAAGGTGGACAGTTTGTTTTGATTCTGACTATATATATAAATACATACATATAGTATATGTACATGTATATTCACACCCACCCACCCACCCATTTACATGTCACCATGTGTGTTTGTTTTGATTCTGACTAGATACATACATACATATAGTATATGTACATGTATATTCACACCCACCCACCCACCCATTTACAGAATATAGGTCCTAATTTGAACAGTGATTGAAACAGGAAAAAAACCCACTGATGTCACTTAATTTAGCAAGGAAGATACACACACACATAAATATATGTACATAGACCCACCCACACATACACATATTTATTTATTTATGTACATATAAGTAAATAAACACACACACACACACACACACACACACACACACACACACGTAAAAATAAATATATGTACATACACACAGATGTATAAATAAATATATATGTATATACATATTTATCTATGTATATATATTTCTCTCTCTCTCTCTCTCTCTCTCTCTCTCTCTCTCCCTCTCTCCCTCTCTCTCTCTCTCTCTCTCTCTCTCTCTCTCTATATATATATATATATATATATATATATATATATATATATATATATATATTATCTATGTATATATATGTACACACACACACACACATACACACACGTGTGTGTGTGCGTGTATGTATATATTTTTTCAGTATGTGTATATGAATGGATGTTTCTGTGTTTGTGCGTTTTCAGTTGGACTGTATGAATTGACGTGCGTGTAAGTATGCTACTACAAGCTCTTTCATGCCCTTGCACCTATGTAAGTTTATTTATGAGTGTTTCTGCATATGTGTGAATTGTGTGTAGGTAGGTAGGTATATACATACATTTACGTTGCATCATAACTGTCATTGTAGTTACACAGTTTTAGTGCATGCGATATGTTCACTCATCATCATCAAGGGGCTAACGCCGCATCCACCCTTCGCTTCCAGCCACGAGGATCCCTCGAGGCGAGTCTCCAGGCAGGCCCGCGGCCCATCTCTAATTCCTCGCGACAGGTCTCGTCGAGCTGACCAAGCCTTGATCTCCTGGGTCGTCCCACAGATCTCCTCCACCCAGGGTTGTCTCGCAGAGAGACAACCTGATGGGCAGGGTCGTCCACAGGGAGACGAGCCAGGTGG
>NC_051398.1:37323119-37330619 GCF_015228065.2 Penaeus monodon
ATCGCCAGCCTAGCCTCTGTTAGGGTAGGAGGTTCCTCGCTGATGAGTGGGTCCGGCACAGGCACTGCGACATCACTTGCATCCAAGCTATCTGTTGAAGGGTCCGCCTGGTACAACTGTTCAAAATACTCAGCTCAACGTTCACGAACCCCAACATGATCTGAGATGATCCGTCCATCCGCTGATCGGACTGCAGTCATCTGTGAGGAAGGCTTAGGGTTCAGTTTTCCCAGGGCTTGGTAGGCAGGGCGAAGGTCATTTACCAAGAAATGGCCTTCGACCTCCTAAGCAAGATTCCTGATAGACTGTTCCTTGTCCCTTCTCAGCAGTGTCCGAGCCCTACGCACCATGGAACGACGCAAGACTTGATTCCCATTCAGCCGAGCCTTGCGACACGCTTCAGTGGCCTCTAATGTCTCCAGGGAGATGGTATTCTGCCTTGTCCTTGGGCGTACGCCAATGGACTCCTGAGCTGCTTCGAGTGTTACGCGCTTGAAGGACTCCCACAGAGCAACTGGGTCCGTCAGGTTGCTGGTTTCTGTGAATCGATCAGAGACTGCCGTGGCGAACCCATGGGCACACTCCTCCCTTAGTCTGTCCAAGTGAAACACCTTAGGGTGGCCACTGGAGGGACGGGGAGTTTTGAAGTGGACTTGCAGGGTAGCCACAAGCAGCCTATGGTCGGTGCCACAGAACTCGGCACTCCGGTAAACCCTGCACTTTTGGAGGATCCTCCAACGCGTGCTGACAAGAATGTGATCGATCTCCTTGGCCACATTACCCGTATCGCTGTACCAAGTCCAGCGATGCGGGTTGGAGCGCTGGTACCAGGAGCCAGAGATCCTCATTTTCTGGGACCTAGCAAAGTCCCGGAGAAGGAGGCTATTCTCGCTGCTGGGATCAGCTCCCGAGCCATGGGGGATGACAGACATCTCGTAGCCAGCTCGGTCACAGCCGGATACCGCATTGAAGTCGCCCAGAACAATGCGAATGTCTCGCCAGGGGCAATCGTCTGCCACAGATGCGAGTTCGGTGTAGAACGCCTCTTTCACATCGGTTTTATATACATCGGTAGGAGCGTATACAGCAATAAGAGACAAGAAGCCAAAAGCATGCTTCAGTCTCAATGCCATGATACGCTCATCAACCGGTGTCACCTCAGCTACCGCGGGCTGAAGTCGACTGGAGGTGGTTATGGCTACACCCTGGAGGTGGTGACCATCGCTGCGGCCCGACCAGTAGTAGGTGTAACCACCCACACTGATCGTGCCGCTACCAGGTCTTCTCACCTCTGAGAGGGCAGCCACCTCAACTCCCAGTCGCTTCAATTCCCGCGATAGCAGAGGTAACCGCTCATCCTGCCGCAAGGACCGGATGTTCCAAGCACCTACCCGGAAAGCACGCCTGAGATTAAGCCTCGGGTGGTCACTCCGGGTGCACGCCACCTCTGCAGCCACCGCCAACACAGCCCCAAATAAAGGGGGTCGGCAGGCTGTGGGACCGCCTATCCACCTGTGGGGTTCCCGAGGGCTTTCCCCCACAAGCTTCATGGTGGGTTGGCGCCTGCCAGGGCGCAGGCAGGACAAGTAACTCTCTGTGAGCGACACGAGAGATGGACTTAAGGCGGATAATGAAAGTGGCCTTGGCTTTTGGCTTTATTCGCTACAAGCTGAGCTCCTTCTGCCGAGGTATGGCGAATGTCCCCCTTTTATTCAGCGGCTACATCCTGGGCGGCGCTTGCTTCCGCGGCTGGAGTGTCAGGTTTATCAGACCGTGACAGGGGGGTAAGTCGCTGGGCTTGCTCGAGGGGGACAGGTAGGTCAGCTGGGAGGTCCTTGAGTGAGCCAGGCTCAGGAGTGGAAGGTGCGAAGTGGCTGCTTCCTGTGATAAGGTGTACTCAGGAGGCAGCGACAGGAAGGCGCAGCCTTTGTTCAGCCAGGGACAGATGTGTGGAGCACCACCTTCCGGATGTTGTTTATATGGCTTGCAGCGAGAGATGGACTTAAGGCGGATAATGAAAGTGGCCTTGGCTTTTGGCTTTATTCGCTACAAGCTGAGTGGATGCAAGCTGAGCTCCTTCTGCCGAGGTATGGCGAATGTCCCCCTTTTATTCAGCGGCTACATCCTGGGCGGCGCTTGCTTCCGCAGCTGGAGTGTCAGGTTTATCAGACCGTGACAGGGGGGTAAGTCGCTGGGCTTGCTCGAGGGGGACAGGTAGGTCAGCTGGGAGGTCCTTGAGTGAGCCAGGCTCAGGAGTGGAAGGTGCGAAGTGGCTGCTTCCTGTGATAAGGTGTACTCAGGAGGCAGCGACAGGAAGGCGCAGCCTTTGTTCAGCCAGGGACAGATGTGTGGAGCACCACCTTCCGGATGTTGTTTATACTCTCGTTCCAATCCTGCACCCCGACATTTGCCCTCCCAGCGGGACCCACAGCCCGCCTTACTTGCTGGGTGGGAGGGACAACACCCCTCCCCCCAGCATTTCCATTTATACAGGACGTTGCCAGAGGGTCATTCTGGGGGGAGGAGGACTGGCAAGGCCCACCTCCCCCGAGCCGCCCCATTACCCCTGGGTGGCTAGGGGGCAGGAGTTGGTACGAAGCCAGAGCGTGTCCACACGCCGGTGGGTCATAACTCCATACCTCTGGGGCCTCCTGCTGCTCCGAGATCCCCCACAGATTTAGCCTGGGACCGCAAGGTACCCAGTTACCCATGGGTGGCCACGAGGAGGCACTGCAGAAGTCTTGATGATGGAGAGGCTGTGACCTGGCAGGGGAGACTTATGCAGAAGCTGCTCCCTTTTTCGCACTGGGCTAGCCAGGGGTGGAAGCTGCAAGCGAGAAGGCATGCAAGCACTTAACACTATCTAGGCTACCACACCATCGCTTCACATCACCATGCGCGTGAGGCATAATTATATTATATATATTATATATATATATATATATATAATATATATATATATATATATATATATATTATATATATATATATACACACATATACATGCATCTATATATATATATATATATATATATATATATATATATATATATATATATATATATATATGTGCCCGGATAAATAGAGAGAATGATTACCTAAAAGGTAACACCGGCACTCTCCGTGGAAAGGAACTGGGGACCCTACCACGTACTCACTCCAAGAGCATCACAGCATGAAAACTACAATCAACTATAATGCTGTGACCACGGCGGCTCAAACATGAACCTACCGTAAAAAAAAAATGTGTATGTATATGTATACATATATTATATATAAATATATAAAAAGTATATATGATGTATATATATAGACTTATAGACACACACACACATATATATATGTATACATATATATAAATATATATGTATATATACACATACATACATATAATTGCCTTTAAGGAACCCAATTTAAGGTACATCCTGTCGAATATGCGTGGGGGAAATTTTGTGGTCTTTTCCAGATTACAAAGCACAGACTTCATGGCGGCGGTTCATGCAGTTCAACTTTCAACAATTAACAATAAACTCGCTTTACTAAGATTAACATATATATTCGCCACGCGTACAAGTACTGGCAATTTACACGCACACACGCGCGCGCAGACACACACACACACACATACACACGCACACACACACACACGTTTTTTTTCCCCACAGCTCACAAGTGTTCAGCCACCAAGGAGTTTTCTCGCTATTTTTTTTAAATTAATACCGTTGTTGTTGTTGTTGTTATTGTTGTTATTATTATTGTTTTTATTATTATTGTTATTATTTTTTTCCCGCTGTTTGAGGTTTCGGGATTTTTTTGTTATTAGTACCGTTGTCGTTGTTATCATTATTGTTATTATTACTGACATTATGATTATTATAATTTCAAATACCAATAGCAATAGCAAATAAAAATCATGGTATGAATGTATTTACTCAAGGTATGAAGTGCATTTTCCTTTACATCACCTAGGATTTCCAACCATTTTCTTTGTAGTCTTAAGGTATACTATTATGCCAGAGTATATTAATTTTAATTCTTAAATTGCTGAGCAACTGAATAGGGAATACAGCCTCTTTGTGAGTAAGGTATTATTATTCATATATTATTTTTACATCAAATGATCAATCATAATCATCTCATCGACAATCTTGATATGATAGTGCTCATGAGTGAGCATTAATCATCTCTGCTGAGAAAACAATGGCTCTCAACCCATGTATCATACCCCTACCCACTTTTCGCATAGGTGACCGGGAGCTTGGCGTGTGTCATAAGTATAAATATCTCGGGGTGAACGTAAATGATGCAGACCTGACCCTTTCTCTGAAGAAGAGACTCAGGGAGAGATTGAAACCGTTGAAAGTTCTTATCGGAAGAGAGAACATGACATCAATGTTAAGCTCGCTAGATTGTTTTACTTGATTTTTATAAAGGTCAGTTGTAGACTACCATGCATTGCACTTGTTGCAGTGTAAGGAATCAGAAATAAATAGCTTGGAAGTAGTGCAAAATGAAGCTATGAGGATTAGCCTCGGTGCCCCGAGCAGCAAGAATAGTGAACATTAGATCAGAACTAAATCCATTTCTGATAGATTAATATTTATTTCCACCATATTTGGGGTAAAAGCTCTGAGGGAACCCTTGTATCTTTCGGATTTCCAAAAACAACTGCAACATAAAATCACGCAAGTAGACGTGACTATATCACACACAACGAGCGCCCTATGACACACAAACAACAACAACTGCGTGTTAAAACAAAATGCGTTAGCAACGATAAAGGAACACAGAATCTATGGGCGATGATGTATACGAATGTTACGCTGACGGATCCGTACACTGGATACAAAGCTGGTTGTGCTTGCGCTGTATACAAAAATGGCTTATTACAACATAAAGTTAATATGAAAGTGCAAAATTGGGCCAGCACTACACAGAGTTGGTAGGTATATTCCACACAACGGAATTCTTAATGTCTCGGGACTCTGGAGTAGTTTTCTGTGACTCTCAAAGTGTTCTTCGACACTAATTTCTTTCACAGCAGGTGGCGATGAGGAAATTGTTAGTTGCATTAAGCATTAACTTATGCAATTGAGCGCAATTTCAACATTCAATTTGTATGGATACCATCTCATGTTGGCATATACAAGCACGACACGTAGACAAATTGGCGAAGGAAGCCTGCAGCAAAGATACCGCGAATATAGATCTTGGGGTGCCTCTTGCTAGGGTTGCACATATATTGAAAAGTTCTCATAAGTAAGAACTAGTAGATCTAACGAACACTCAAATGTCTGAAAGCTGAACCATACGACACAACGATCAGAACAGAGATACCAAGCCTTCCTATGGGTGACACCGAAGTCAAATCAGACAATATGAGTGGTTATTGCCAGAATACGTTTAGGTTACAGAATGACTGCAACTGCACGGTGCAAGAAGTGTAGATGAACCTAGATTAACTGTGTAACGAAGAAACAAGCAAATGCTTGAGCACTATTTCTCGGAATGCCAGTGACACAGCGTTCAGACCACCTAACTGAGGTATAAAGAACTATATGAAGTTTCATTCATCTAATACATTGGAAATATACTCGTACTATATCCTAAATTTACTATGAAATAAACGCCTAAAAAAAATAACAGGTTAAGAAAACACAGTAGCAAAAGCAAATCAAAGTAACATTTTTTGTATGATGTATGATTTATACTTCATTTTACCATGTACAAATTTCAGTATTTACAGACTGCGTACTAAGTCAAAATATATGTAAAACTGTAATCATGATATCCACGCCAGATATCCAGGGGTTAAAACTTACTTAACGTTACTATCTACGGGCCAAAGACGCCACCAAAATCCCCTTGCGTGCCCCTACCAGGCGCCTCCTGGACCCCCGTGATTGACCGCTTGCGCGTCTAGCCAGGACTATGTCCCTTTACCCCGGTGGCGTTCCATTTCAAAAGCTTATTGATATAATAAATTATCGTAATAATCGACTCGTTGAAAAAAAAAACCTTTATACAGCGAGGAATGTCGATATTTTTTGTTTTATCAGTTGTCCGATTTTTGAATCGCTCTTTTCGACATTTGAAACAATGAGCTCCGATATCAGTTATATTACCGGGGGCGACGCAAAAAGACAGAGGAAATGGACACTTCCATTTTATAGAGTACTCAGTGTTTTAAAAATTTTTCCAACAGGACCTTTCCAATCCCCAGCTCAAACTAACAAATGACCGCCCTTGAACTAAAAGGGGGTCCACAAAATGAGGTTGGTCAAATGTCACTTAACCGATTAGCGTATTTCCCTACTTACTATAAATGTCGCAATGTGTATTATATGAAAAATCGCGGTAACAGTTTATGCGTTTAATGTGGTTTTTAGTTAATTTTCGTGCTGAAATTTTGATCACTTAATAAATATTCGCTTCGAGCTTATATATTTTAATGCGTTATCTGGTTTTCACATTTTCACCATAAATCTATGCTTCCGTTCCACTATTTAATTGAAATAAAAGGCTGTTGATCACCTGTACTTTAAAAACTGGATACTGATAAACATAATGTATATTTACAACAGACACAAGATTACCGGTTTCAATATGCGCTAACGTACAAACCTTTTATGCCACATCTTTGTCATGACGTTAAAATTACTTACAGTAGTAGCTTCATCTTACACCGTGAAAGAGAAAATTATCCGGGCTAAAAAAATATATATGAAAAAAATAAAGAAAAAACTATTTTCTTAGCAACGGACAGAGAGAGAGAGACTGAATGGTTTGTGAGACAAGCGCATAGCTACCAGAAATGTACGATTCCGACTGGTCAGTAAAAATTACGTCACTGAAGTTTTCATTAGTCAAGTTTTGTTTTCCTTTGTCATACAATACAAACCTTCAATTTCCTAGTAATTGTCAATTACACAGAGTGTATTACGATATTACACCTAAGAAGCACTGAATTTCGTCATTTCGAATACGACTTATATTGTGGTATGCGCGGTACGTTTTGATATTATGTTTATATATATAATATATAATTATTCACAATATTTTTAAGTTGCAATATATACCTTTTAAATATGTATGGTTAAAGATGATTAAGGGTTATAACTACACGATTTTATGTCGCTCTTTGGAGAGCTATCCTCATCGCGAGGAATTGGGCAGGCAGCTTTCCCACGTTAATACCGCACAGTTAGACATGTTAGGTATTGAATCCGATTTATTTCTTCATATTTTACATCATAAACATGAACAAAACTATACATTACTTCATACATCGCGCCATTCTACATTTTGTGGGCAGCTATGTGGCTGGTGTAGGATTACTAAAATTTCCGATCGGCTTATTATATGTTGCACAGAACCATGATCTAGGGCGCGATATGCTGTTCAAACGTGAGAATGAGAACTACTTTCTGTTATACTGTAAAAAGACCCATACCCAAATAACGCAACTTAACAGCGCTATCAGAAAACTTACTAAAGCCG
>NC_051398.1:37337771-37355271 GCF_015228065.2 Penaeus monodon
TATATAATATATATTATATATTGTATATATATATGTTATATATATTATATATATATATATATATATATATTTTTTATATATATATATATATATATATATATATACATACACACACACGTTTATATATATATACGTTTATACATATACATTTATATATACACATTTATATATACATAGTATATAACATATATATGTATATATATATTATATATATATATTATATATATATATATATATATATATATATATATATATATATGTATGTATGTTTTTTAAAGGTGACTTAATAAAACTATGCAATCAATACTAAAACAAAACAACAAACAAAATTAATATGTTATTTCTAAATCAAATATCCGCTGCTATCAGGCACTAAATATAAATATAGAAATTATACTTTTGTGTGCAACAGAAAAAAACTTTATAGGAAAGTAAGTAAATATTTGTACAGATTCATATTCATGAATAAGTAAATCCATAACTTAGTATTGTCATACTTTAACAAAGAAAGAAAAAATCATTACCTCCTTGAAACTGCTGTGGCTGCCTCTTGCACTGCAATTGTGGCCCCTTTAATTGCCTCAGTTGCCCTTTCTGCTAAGTGTTTAATACTTTTACAGGCTAGAATAAATTCTTGTGCACTCTCTGAGTTTTCTTTATTTTCATGTCCATTTCATGCTCTCTTTATAGATGTCTAGCACATTTATCTTGCTTTTAACCATTAACCATTCATGCTCTCTTTCATGCATCTTTAGGGATTGTTTGTAACATTCTGCAGCTGAGCTGAATTTCCTTGTTTTATTTTTTTCTCTTTTTGTCCAACATTAGTGTGTAGGGGTGAATGTTTGCCACAATTCTATGAACTTGCTCAAGGGACTTCCAAGTCCTCACCCATATACACACTTGAGACATGTACTTGGGTATCATCTCAGGGAATCTGCAACTGGGTAGAATTGCAAAGGGCTGGAAATGAGAAAAGAAAAATAATGAATATATAATCTGTTAGGATTCCATTGTAGTAAAAAGGATGAGATAATACCATTTCAACAAACATGTTCATTATCAATTTTTATAATTATTATTATTATTATTTTATTAATTATTTTTTTTTATTTCTTTATTTTTTTATAACTAACACTTACCAGTAAATGCATCGCTGTCAAACTCCTAGTTCATCACATATGATGTCATGTACACCTTTTGCAGGAACACCACCCCTAGTCTTAAACAACTCTCTTCTTTGCATTGCATACTCCTGTTTAGTCTTGCGAATTTTGATTTATTATTATTACTTCCATTATTATTATCACTATTATAATTATTATTATCATCATTATTATTATCTTTACTACTACTACTACTACTACTACTACTACTACTACTACTACTACTACTACTACTACTACTACTACTACTACTACTACTACTACTACTACTACTACTACTACTACTACTACTACTACTACTACTACTACTCTTTACAAATTTCGCGTCTAAACCGTAACCAAACCAGCAGCAGGCGTACCAAGTGCGGCGCTGATTAGGCGTACCAACCCCTCCTTGCACACGTCCTCAGGGAAGGGGCTTGCCCGCGTATTTTAATAATACAGTTTACAAGTGTGGGGATGTGCGGGGAGTCCAGCACTCGCAAACCGTATTATTAAATTGCTCGGGCAATCTCCTTCCATGGGGACTGTTGGTACGCCTGATGTATCCTACACGCCGCAGTTGGTACGCCTACTGTTGGCTTTATTACGGTTTGCAGCAAATTTAAGCCCCTATTACACGTATCCGGTTTCCTACGGCCAACCTGGCCTACGGCGCCGTAGGAAAATTCTGGCCTACGGCTAGAGTTATTACACGTATTTGAACGGCAGGTGGCAAGTAGGTCAGTGTGGCACTGTTTGTGGGGGAGGAGTCACTATGTCTTCTCTCGACGACAGTCTCGTTGCTGCTGTTTGAAGGTGAAAACAAGAAAAAGGAAGATTTGGTCCAAACAATGGATGCGTAAAGGACAAAAATACTCTCATGTTAACTTAATGAAGGAACTAGCATTAGAAAAAGATGACTGGTTTAACTACATGCGAATGGATCATGACACATATTTGGAACTCTTAAGTCAGGTATCACCTTTAATAGAAAAAAAGGACACTTGCATGAGAGAAGCAATTAGTCCACATGAGCGTCTTTCAGCCACTTTGAGATTTCTTGCTACAGGAAGAACATATAGCGATCTAAAGTTTACAACAATTATATCGCAGCCTTCTCTCAGTGCAATAATCCCAGAAACATGTGCTGCAATCTACAAATGTTTAGGCCCCAAAATATCTGAAGGTAATTTTTTTTTTGCACAAATAACTATAATTTCTCGTTTTAGTATGAAACATTCATACCAGGTTAATTGAAAAAATAAAGAAGTTTCAAACTTTATTCCAGAGTATCCAAGGTACATAAATGTACATGTGTACCTACATTACATTTGGAGAATATCATCTGTCTCATAATTGTAATCCGCACTTGGGCTTGGAGTAGGTACAGGAGTGCTAGACAGAGATGGAGCTTGGTAATGACTTGGGCTTGGAGTAGGTACAGGAGTGCTAGATAGAGATGGAGCTTGGTTTTGGGCAATTCATGAATAGGGCGTCAATGTGCCCATTTCACCCTCGAAGATAGCGTCATTTATTAGCTTTTTAACAACCGGATACATCCCCGGGTTTGCTAAATGCAAGCTTTGTAACCTTTTAGCCACATACATACCAAACACATCATATTCCGAATTTGGAGGTGCTTCCATCCTTTTTGCTACAAGGTCCAAAACGTGATCAGCTTTGCCTTGTACCGATCTGCGCCTTTTTGGTGGTGCCGGTAGGACTGATATAGTATGCCGTGAAGGCAGTAGCGATGAATCATCCTCATGTTGGGTTTCCCTCTCTTCAGTGAGATCGTCTTCTTGAGATTGCTGAAAAAACAAATTAATTAATAACATAAACATGGAAATTCTGTTTTGAAAGAAAGAAATAGTTCTGAAATTCTTTAAGTAAAATAGGTATTTATTTAAATAACTTCCAGTTCATTCTACCATAGTCTATAAACCTTATATGTTAAATAATTCTCTATTACTATTTTTTTCAGTTTCCATCAACACAGCATGAGTGGGAAGAAATCGCAAAGGAGTTTGAGAGAGTCTGGAATTTTCCACAGTGTCGGAGCCGTGGATGGCAAACATGTCAAGATTGTGCCACCTCCAGAATCAGGATCATTCTACTACAATTACAAGGGTTTCCATAGTATGGTACTAATGGGCATTGCCAATGCAAAGTATGAATTTATTCTTTGTGATTTCGGCATCAATGGACGAATTTCAGACGGAGGGGTAATAAACAGGACCACTTTTTATGACAAATTGTGCAAAGGACATTTAAATCTTCCGCAAGAAAATAAAATTGAAGGTTCTGAAAAAGTATTACCTTATGTGTTTATAGGCGATGATGCTTTTGCTATGAGAACTGACTTTATAAGACCCTTTAGTCAAAAAGACTTATCATATGAGAGAAGGATCTTTAATTATCGCCTGAGCAGGGCTCGCAGAATTATCGAAAACGTGTTTGTAATTTTGGTTTCGCGCTTTCGTATATTTCAAACTGCTATAAATTTATTGCCAAGAAATACTAAAAATGTAGTATTGGCTTGTGCACTTCATAATTTTTTACGTGCAAAATGTATCAGGTATTCTATCCCAGATGAGTCTGATGAACAAGCTGAAGATAATATGAGTCAAGTCGAACAATCACTAGTAGGCTTGCAAAGAGGGACTATGAGAAATACCCCCAATGCTGCTAAGAAAGTACGAGATACATTCATGAATTACTTCAATAACGAAGGAAAAGTTGCATGGCAGGACAAATGGTTCACATTCCACATTTTGGTCTTTGATGAAATGCATCAGATGAAAATATGAGAGTTTTGGCGTATAATTGGAGTCTGAACCGATCCCCGAACTTTTAGACGCTTGCACTTTTTAAGCTCTTTATTGTATGAGCTCCTCAAGTTGTTTATTTTCTTAACAACAGTATCTTTATTAGCACTAGGATCAATATCTTGAAGTTTATTTACTAATTTACCATATGCTGCATTTCTCACTTCTCTGTTTGAATAAACCTTAGATTTAATGAACCACAAACATGGCTCATTTCGATAAATTTCTATGAAGTCACTCAAGAAATCACTGGCGCAAGAGCTTGCCATGGTGGCGACCTTCCATTGTCAGGTGCAGCCTCAGACTGATGTCATACCATACGGTGAGCAATTACACGCTACGTCCTCAGTCCTGACGTACGACGGCCGTACGGCCAACTTTAGTACTGGCGAAAGTTCATCCGGCCGGCCGTGGGTGAGCGTTCATACGGCCGATTTGCTATCACACGCTCCGGTTTGAACATATGCTAGCGTCGCGACTGACGGCGCCGTAGGAAACCGGATACGTGTAATAGGGGCTTTAATAAAAATGCAATATTAACTCATCCAGTAAAGTTCCATAGCGTATGTGACCATTTCCAAAAGTCGAGGAAAAGAGTAAACGGGTGAGATAGGTAGGACTATTAACTAACTCTTTGGTGGCTAAGCACTTCTAGAGCCCTCTATTGTAAATGCAATAAATAAACTTGTATTACAGTGGGCATGGCACGTATTCTTGCCATAATTGCCCAATGGGTTAATAAGAATCTCTCTCAACCTCTGGTGTACCTCCACCTCCAGCGCCATGGCCATAGCTGATGGAAGCCAGGATTCCATGATGGTAAAAATTGGGAGTTTTCCATGGTGATACATTTGAAAGAACCTGGCTATCGAGAGATCTATATCGACTTCTCAAAGGGCCTAATGTCTCGATTGCCATTAGGATGGCTCAGATCTCGAGCCACAAACAAGCATTCTGCACAGGATCCATATCTTTCAAAATTGAGTTTGGTGCCGAACCATACACAATTGACCCATAATCTATTTTAGATCTAATAAGGGCTCTATATATCATTAGCGAAGACTCTATCAGCTCTCCATTTATTACCTGAAATGCACTTAGATAGATTTAGTGCACTTTGACATTTATTCTTTAATTGAGCATTGTGGTCTTTCCAAATGAGTCTACGACCACAGAGTAGACCAAGAAATCTAGCGGAGTTTTGAACAAGTGTTGGGTGATGGTCTAGAGTTATCCTGATGTTCGGCTTCCTTTGTGAAACTATTACCCTTGTACTCTTCCTTATGGAAAACCTAAAACCCCATTGAAGGCGCCAGTTATGAATCATATCCAATGTCAGTTGGATGCAATTTGCCGAGAATTCTGCATTACTGCTGGAATGCCATAATGCACAATCGTCAGCGTTCAGTGAGTTTTTAAGATTCTGAGGGGCTGGTAAGATGTTATTTATCAGAGATAATGTTGGTGACAAGATGTTTCCTTGCGGGAGCCTGTTTGCCTGGACAAAAATGTCCAAAAAAGTGACATTGTCGGGAAAAAAGTTTGACAGAGAATGGTATGTTAGAAATTAATTTTGAATAAAACAAAGCAAGTTTCCACATAATCCAAAAGCATAAAGTTTTCTGAGTAGGCCATATCGCCATGTCATGTCATAAGCTTTTTCTTTATATACAAATGCTGATTTTTTTTTTTTTTTTTTTTTTTTTTTTTTTTGTGCAAATGCCTCCTGAATATGACTGTCCAGTTTTACTAGTTGATCAAGAATTTTGTGTCCCTTTCGGAAGCTGCATTGCTCATCAACTAGCAAATACTGGAATTGAAAATAACCTATGTTTAATGATGTGGACGAAGTGTCATGAGTTTGGAAAAGTCTGGGTTTTCCAAATTTCATTATACAATTCTAGTACTTAATCATGGCATTATGATTAAGATGTTTTATCACATCTTATATCGAATCTCATCAGGCCTGGTGATGTTCCTTTACAGGCTTCTAGTGCTCGGACAAGCTCATCCATTGCTAGGTCTTTATAGTAATCAAAGTCACCTCCTGTGGCAAAGTGAATAGGTTGCAGCTCAGCCGCTTCCTTGGTGGTTAGGAATGCGGGATGGTAATTTTCTGAGCTGTTTGTATATGAGAACTGCCTGGTGATTGCATTAGCAGTATCTCTAGGTGAATCGAAATTGGTTCACACTCATGAAGGATTTTTTTTTTTTTTGACAGTGGACCAAACCTGTGATATTGTGGTGTTGCTATTAACTATAGAGACAAAGCTCCGCCAAGAGTCTCTTCTAGCTTGTCTTATTGTACTACGAGCCTTAGCTCTTGTAATGAGCACTAAGTCATGAAGTAAGAATGACCCAAAAATTCGTCTGTGACCACCCTTTGTATACCTCACTTACTTGGTCTTTACTCATATGTTAATTATGTATACCTCATTTAATTAGTCTTTAGCTGGTAAGATAATTGGTACTTAAATAATTATTCAGAAAGATGATATTTTATTTTTCTTAGAAAAATTATACTTTATTTTACTATTTTTGTATCAGGTGCTATATACGTTTACATTATTATACTAAGATAAAGAAACAGTGTAAATATGCGAGTCTACCCTACAAAGTTCAGTTTTCTTTATTTCCCCCACAAGGCATTCTCTTTAATTAGAGGGTACGCAGTTATATTTCACTGTTGCTTATTATATTAAGGTTATATAATGGATATTTTAATGAAGAAACCAATATGTATTCATTATTTTGTTTCTGGAGAAATTTATTTAAGTTCCGGTATTATGTATGTATGATTAAGACGAAACATTATGCTTGTAATATATGTGATCTGAGTAGATGTTAAAATGTTAAGAATATACAATGCTAAACCCTGATATTATAGTCATAACCAGAGAGAGAGAGAGAGAAACGAAACAAGTGCCTGGTAGATGCTCGAAAGAGAATATCTTCTTCACAGCTAGTGGCTGACACGTGGCACTTGGATACCATTCAGATGTCTCTCTGTTATTATTGAGGATTTAAAACCCATTCAAGGAGAATGTTTTTTTTTGTGTGTGTTTTTGTTCGGTTTTGTGGTGTTTGCTCCTGAGAAGTCCTTGGAGAGATCCACCAGATTGTAAAGCAGGTGCCATCCTTAGGAATCCTCTGAACTGATACAGGAAAGAAATGAAGGAATTTGAGGAGTCTGTACAGACAAAGGATTCAGGAAGGAAGACATAAAAGAAGGAATACACACATTAGTGGAGAAGTGGACCTCTGTGTCAATTAAGGTTTTTTTAGTTGTACAAGTTTAATGATTTATAATTCATTATATTAAGAAATGTAAGATTAACAATTGTTTGATATTACCCTTCTCTCAGTTACCTCTAAGACTGAAATTAGATCATCAGTAACCCCTCTTACGATTATTATATTTTTATAGTGTGGGTTCATCAAGAGTTGACTCAGGTAATGATACAGGAGAGCTCACACTTGACGTTAATTAACAGTGCCCCCTCTAGATAAAGCCTGAGTGGATTTCCCAGTAGAAGGGAAATAGTGGCTTTGACCATAGAGAGGAAAGTGGGCGCAATACACTCTTGCTTAATTGTAATTGCAAGTTTTCATTACTGATGTTATTTTTAAAAAGCATGTAGGCCCTATTGTGTTGACACAGCTCCCTGTGACAATTTGGTGTCCACCAAGCTTCTTTCAATGCAGTGAAATTAGTAAAATTTCTGATGCTGTCCGATCTGATCCAGGTTTTGTGCATGCGAGTTACAGGAAAAAGTACACAGATACTCGCAGGATAAGTATGGCAAGAATAGAAGAGGATGTTTCATGCCAAACACAACTTAGTTCAATATCGAAATGAAAATAAAGCGTTTCCTCTGCGGACTTGCAGCATGTCACGATGAGGAACGCCCAGATAGAAATTCCGTTTGTCGAACAGAAACACCCTTTGTTGCCAATGTGCCAAGAGAAATGACACCTGGGGAAGCAAGGTTCATGCTAAAATTCAGTGCTGTATTTTATTTGTGGCTACAGAAGCTAGGTACCGCCGCAATTTTTATTATTGCTTCATGTTTAACATCTCATCTGGGAAACCAGTAGGCCGACCAAATGATGATTTAATGTTAGGGGCATTTAGTAGACTATGCACCTGGAAAGTGAATGTGATACAGAACTTTACACTCTTAATGCACTCCATGAGCAAATGTACGAATTAGTAGGTGGTGATGAAGTGTACTGTTCAAAACGACCAAGACAAAGACTTCAAGACTACCATGGTGATCATGTTTTCTTTGCAAAAATACAAATGTAATTTGCTTTCGTAAAACGGCCAGCTTCATATTAAATAAAAAATTGTAATATGACAGGAAGGCAGGCAGTGCAGAAGATGTCTACAAAATTAAACAAGCAGCTACAAAACTAGCAAGAAAGGAAGCACGTGCAGCTACCTTCCCAGAGTAGCCATCAGACTGATATTCGAGACACGGAAAAGGAAAAAGAAGACATTCCCCCAAGATTAAGAACATATAAGACAAGTGAGCATTGGCCAAGCCATTCCACAAGCCATGAGACCAAAGACATTTTGGCAGCCATCATGTCTGGCGTAGGTGTTGAGATGGATCATGTATTTGGTTCAAAATCGTTCATTTTCAATTTTTTATGATGAGGTAATCTTGTTAAGCAGTTTCTGGTGCAAGAGAGGATTATAATACATTAATGCCTCCTTTGGACCAGACTTTCACATAATTGGCTAGAGATGATGTAGACCATAACATATGCACACTTACTGGCAAAGGAACATTTCATGGCATGGGAATGATCGCCATTTACTCTAAATGCCAAGTGCAAAAAGATGCATCAAGCAAGAAGCAAAGGTCACAGCTGAAGACCTCGCCATCGGAAAGGGGATGCTGATTAAACCATTCATTGGTCTCCAGTCATCTGCTGGGAATGGACTATTATTTGACCCAATACTGATATTACAATTAGGGGGATTTCATCTTCTGATGAGTGTTTGTGGAAGTGTATTCCACATGATGGAAGCATAAAAAATTGAAGATGCTTTGGAACAAACTTATGGACAAAACACAGTATCACACTTGGTGAGTGGCAAGAGCCATACATGGACTCTTTCTAACTGAGGCAGCATTGACAACAAAAGTACTTGCAACATTACTTCCTTAAGGTGTAGAAAGGAACACAAACACAGAGATGAATGAAGAATCAATGAGACCATGGAGGTAGATGAAGACTCCTCTTTGGTGGACCAAAATCAAAAACTCTTGAATATATGTTCAGTGATGTCTTGACCCAATGAGGAAGGGTATCATGCTGTTTGCAGGAGTAAGAGTGTCTGGGTAGGATTATAGGCAGATTTGGTAACTGAACAAGTCCTGATGAGGTCTTTGAAAAGTCGAGGGGGCTTAACACGGGGAAGAGGTATGGCAAAGCTTACGACAGCAGTGGGTGTGTAGCATGCATGCTTGTGCTGCAGTTCATGATGCCATGACATCACTGACTGGAAAGCAGCATAATACGAGTCCTCAAAATGTGGAATTTGGAGCAACAAGACGAAAACAAGACATTTAGTGCCATTCAATAGCACTAAATAACAAAGGCTATTTGAGGTTGGTTGGGCGCAGGGTTGGTAATTCCACCAGTGAATATTCAGTGTCCTAAGCCAGAACACAGGAGTTAGTAGTAAAGTACTTGCAAGAGCACATAACTCTCCCTAAGAATTAAACACTCCACGTACCACCTCCTTTCATCTCAGTCCACTAAATGTAATGTTGATTCAAAACTTTGAGATGGGCCTAACTTAACAGAGGTATGTACTCTACCAATAATTTAACATACATCACATCCTCATTGGTATTTATCTTCCACCAAATTTCGTAACTTCAGTCATAACTTTTTAAAATTATGTTGCTTATTATTAAAATAATGGTGATTTTGAATATGTAATTAGGGACTCATTTTAACATCAAGTGACACTAAGAGAGCTTATGTAGGATTTTTTTCCCCACTTCCACCCTTCTCATACCAGCCTATTAGGTTGATGAGAATACCTGGAAGTACTGCGCACTCACGTATGTGATCAAAGGGCCAAGACAGCTGCTTTTTAGCCCTAAGGTACTCGTGTCCCTCTCCCAAACCCGAGCATGAAACTTAGCATTAGTAGTTGGGAGGGAGCTCTCAGTTCCCCAGATACTGATTGTGCTCACTTCGCTCGACAACCCCCCCCCCCCAAGAAAAATTTTAATGACGCCCTTGTATAGGATGAGGAATGTCCTTGGCAGTAGGGAGACCACCGTCTATCCCGACCGACTTATAGTTTTATATTTCTTGCACAAGAAGAGAACAACGCTGATGACTATTGCTGATGACACTGCAAATAATTTGAGATTAGTTGTTGTGCTAAAAGGTAATCTAGTCTAAGCTGCTACTAAATGTACTACTAATTCCGTAATATTACGTATTAATACATCTTTATGAATGCTATTTTTTTATATCTTCTATATGTCATATGTAATTGTTTACGATAAATAAATGCATTCTATGGTATGTATCCCATTGTATTACTCATTCACTATATTGTTGATTTTTATTATAATTACACAGATAGCGACATAATTTATAGAAAAAGTAGTAGTAACAGTTATATTAAGAGTCAAAGCAGTACTGTCAGTATTGGATATGATGATAATGACGTTAATGATAATATCAGTAATGACAATAACAATAATGATAATGATGTGAATAGAAAGAATAATATTGATAAGAGAAATAGTAATAATGATAACAATAATGATGATGATGATTTTAATGATAATAATAATAATGATAATGATTATTATCACAATAGTAATAATGATAATGATAATAATAACAGTGATAATAATGATGATAATGATAACAATAACAACATTTTTTTTTTAATAATAATAATATAATAATGGTAATCGTTATCATAATCATCATCATAATGATGCAGATAATAATAATAATAATAATAATAATAATTGATAATAATAATGACAATAACAATATCACAAAAAACAATAATAATAATAATAATAATAATGATAATGTTGATGCTGATGCTGATGATGATGCTGATAATGATGATGGTAATAATAACAATAGTAATAATAAGGAAAATGATAATAATAATGATAATAATAGCAATAATGATGATGACGATGATAATGATAATAATAATGATAATATTGATAATGATAATATTAGTAATGATGATAATGACGAGGATGAAGATGATAATATTAAGAATGATAACGATGATAATAATGATAATGACAATGATTATGATAATAGTTATAAAGATCGTGAAAATAATAATCACAACAATAATAATCATGATATTGTTGTAACAAGAAGATTACCTTATATATTTCCATTGGTATTCGTTAATATGCTAGCATCAATATACAGTTCTTCTTATAAGTATATACTGTAACACCCATATACTTATAAGTATATGGCTGTTAACACTTGAAATAGGATAAATTCAGTACGTCTATACCTCCTGTATCAAATGTAGACCGTTTAACAGAAAAAAAAAAACTGACCACGTATGCCACCCTTGTGCAAGAGAGGGAAATCCAGTGAGAAATAACCCACGTTGTACTGTACGTTTTGTGCAGTCGTCTAAAAGGGTAATGTCATGATTCTCTTTGTGAATGGAGAGTGGTAACCCTTCCTGTATTTTTTCTCTTTTTTTTATACAGCACATAGGCTCTTGAATATCTCTTAAATACAAAGAAATCGACTTTGACAATAAGCAAAGCAAAACATTATGTATCCCTTTATTATCGTGGGGATAATTTTTTTTTTTATCATCCCTTATTACTTTTAAGGGGAAAAGCAGAATCATAGTAATAGATTTTTCGTTGCCAATGACGATTAATTGTTATGCCTGTTGTCGATCTCCTGAGAAACATTCACGTGATGACGCAGGAAATATATGATGACGTCACGGCACAGTCGGGTAAGAAATTTGAGCTTATATCATGATGATAAACTAAAACTGAAACGTGTAGACAGATATAAGGCCTTATTTCCGCTGAGAAAAAACTGTCTTACGACACTAGAAACTGTCGCTAATTTCATTCGCAACACTTCCCCGGACCGGTCGCAACGTGCCAATGTTCCTACGCTGATGCGAAAAGCTCGACTCCACCCCTATTCCTAAGAATCGTGCTTCAGTGGACGAATCTGAATTTATTTTTGAATTACATTAAATTATCAACCACTGTTTTACTGACATTACATTAGGAAATAACAGTATATACTAGTTCTTCGTTATCAACACCTTAGAAAAAAAAAAAAAAATAGAACTACCGAAATCAGTTGAAAATGCGCGGGCCCTAAGCGCCTCCCATCATACTTTTTCCTTCGTCTATCGACATCGCTTTCGGACGTCACACTCCTTTAAACGCTTTGAATATGTCACTTTTTAATAATTGATATTGATTACATTTAAACTGATACATACGTTTACGCCTTCATGATCAATTATACGTACACAAGAAGTAAACCAATTATGTAGAACATAATATATATTACCATAATATTATTTTGACCATTCAAACACATTCTGTAAACAAAACATGACTCTTTTGGAGCCCTGAATATGCCCAAGACTAAACCATAAACGATACAATAAAAACAATTGTGACTATTGTTACTTGTGCATGAAAATGAAATGTGTTAATTAAAAGCGTAGGCGCTCATCTTAGCCAAGGCCTTAATTTCTTTGGATTACATTATTGTCATAGATGTAGAATATCTCATTACATATCCCCATAATAAATGGAAATTGAAAAGATATTATGAATGAACGTCAAATGAGTCTACTGAAAATGTACAAATATATATATATTTTTAATCACTATCATCACAATTATCATGGTAGTATCATTTAATAATTTTCATTATTATTATTATTACTATTATTATTATTATTATTATTATTATTATTATTATTATCATTATTATTATTATTATTATTATCATTATTATTATTATCATCGTTATTATCATTATTATTATTATCATAATTTTTACCATCATCATAATTAACTTCCTCATATCATCATTATCATCACGACTATCATTAACATAATTATTATCCTCACTGTGAATGTCTGCAATACACAACTTTATCATTATTACAGTTGCTATGTCTGATGAAATGTTTTTAAGAGTGTTTTTTTGTTGTTGTTGTTGATTAAAAAATACGTATACATGTAAAAACACTAATGCAAGTTCTTTCTATAAACGGCCGTCCGTGCGCTAAATGTGATATAACTAGACACTGCACTTGCTCTTTTGTTCTTCACTTTTTTTGTTTATTTTTCTAGCTTTACGTTTGTTTACCGTCGCAAAATATACACCGTAGTCATAAGAGGTAAGAAGGTTATCGTTAAGAAACCCGATGGAAAGAGTGAAGGAGAATGGTGTTGATTTTCCAGTTTCTAAAACCATATTTAAGATAATTTCTTATGTAGAGCATTTCCTTAAAAACTGGTTACCGGGTGACACGAATAATAAAATTTTAAACTGATTTGCATACTAATATATAGGGAAACCAACGTAGCTCTACTATAGAAATTAGGTATAAAATGTAAAAAAAAGGTTTTAGGCAAGCTTTTGTTTCCTAGGATAAGGCTAGGTGGCACCAAAGCTCTGGTTTATGTTAACAGTTTTTGAGGGTAAAGAAAATGATAATGGTAATAGCTTTAGATGGGATTGATGATAACAATACTGATACTACTACTCTTACCTACTACTACTACTGCAACTACTACTACTACTACTACTACTACTACTGCTGCTGCTGCTACTGCTGCTGCTACTACTACAACTACGACTAATGATGATGATGATGATAATAATAATAATAATAATATTAATAATAATAATAATAATAATAATAATAATAATAATAATAATAATAATAATAATAATAATAATAATAATAATAATAATAATAATAATAATAACAACAACATCAACAACAACAATAATAATAACAGGAACAACAACAACAAAACGATTTGTTCTTTATAAAACTACGGGGCTCCGAGCATGACCTATTAATTTTATGCGTGTGTCCGTTTCAAGAATAGCTATTATTTGAAAAAGAAAACCTGAAAGGAAAAGAACAGCTACGCCTTATTCTTATTTCGCCTTACTTTACACATTATTGTATTTTCTGATAGGTTTCTAATAACTGTCACACAGCATATGATCTTAAATTGGACATAAATTAAATCTTTGGCCATAAGATCGTTGACAAGGTGTGTAAAAGGATATGAGCCTTAGTACAATGGCTTGGAGGGGTAGTGATACTGGTATAACGGCGTAACTCTTTATTGCTAAGAGTACCACACAGTAGGGGAACACATGAGACGATGTCTAAGGTAAAGCGGTGCGTGCGGTCCGGGATGGCTGGGTCGACCTTACCACTTTGGGTGCTGGCGACGAACTCTCTAGACCTAGGTCCTCCTAGGTATAAGTAGTGAGCATCCCAGCTGCCGGAAGTGACTGAAACAGCTGGAGGAAGCAGGCCGAGCATCTACATTGCTCGGCCACCTACTCATGCATCGCCCTCAAGGCATCTTACATTTGCCTCAAGGGTGACCTAACTTGGCTGGTCATCTCGTTCTCATGCGTTGTCCTGGTGCATCTTCGTGGCTGCTTGTCACTGTCGTCTTCTCTGTCGTAATCTGTCCGTCCTTGTTATCCACACATCCTCGAAAGTCTTGCACAGGTCCTCCTTGACTTTGGATTCGTCTAGACTTCCTCGTAGTCCTCGTCCAGGCCTAACTCGGCGGCGTCCTCGTCCACACGTCCTCACAGATCTCATCCAGGTCCCTCTTGGTTGCATGCTCGTCCTCACATCCTCGTAATCTTTATCTGGATCTACGGGCATTGAGCATGGGAGCGGCATCTCAGGGCGGCTGATACCTGCGCTACTGAGCTCCTGGAGTTGAATGGATCTGTGCATGAGCGTCCGCCAGGCATCGCCCATCCACAACATCCTGGGGCGATTGGTACCTGCGCTAGCAAGTTCCTGGTCCTTTGCTGGATCTACGGGCGTCCCGGCAGGCGTCCACTACATCATGGGATGGCTTAACACCTACTCTAACAAACATCCTGGTCCACAGGCCTCTGGCGATCTTCAAGTGATGCCCTTCCCTTCCTAAGGTGACTGGTTCTGCAGCAGGACCCTCCTTCGGTGCTGTGTCGGTTATCGTCGGTCTGACTGCTATATATATAGTCAGGGAACCAGATCATACACATAAGGGCCAGATAGCAAGAGAAAAAGAAGGGCAACAGAGAAGAGGGGGTGTTAAGTACCACTAGTCAGTTATTTATATAAATATGCATTTTTTAATGTTCGTTTATTAATTTATTTATTTTTCTTTTTTGTTTTATGTTTTATTTTCACAAAGATAAAGAAAAAATAGGTGAGGGAGACGTCAGTAGTGATCCACATGGACTTGGCTTGAACTACCAACCGTCTCTGATAGATATGCGAGTAGATAAGGGAAACGACAACAGCAATTCGTAAGGATTTTCTTGAACCAGTTGTCGTCACACAGAGAAGAAATAAATGTACGAGTCATGACTGACAAAATTGCGGGCAAAAGAGATACGTCATAGATCTTTCACCGGTACTATGACAGCAACAAAAAAAAAAACATCGGCTTAACACTTTTATGGGAGAAGAAGGAAGGGAAAAGAAATAATAGAAGCGGAAGGGCCCAAACATGTACTTACGTGTTTTTTTTTTTCCTTAGACATGTCTTGGAGCGGCTGAGCGGTTTTGATTCGGAGGTGGTGTGTTTGTGTTATGAGCCCAAAGGATGCAACAGCTTCGCTGCTACCAGATTGTAAAAGGCTATGAGCCTTAGTACAATGGCTTGCAGGGGTAGTGAAACTGGTATAACGGCATAACTCTTAATTGCTAAGAGTACCACACAGTAGGGGAACACACGAGACGATGTTTAAGTTAAGGCGGTGCGTGCGGTCAGGTCAACCCGCCTGGAGGAGAAGGGCTAGGTCGACCTTACCAAGTAGGGTGCTGGCGACGAACTCTCTAGGCCTAGGTTCTCCTCGGTATAAGTAGTGAGCATGCCAGCTGCCGGAAGTGAGTGAAACAGCTGGAGGTGGCATGGGGGGAGTGAGATGAGGTCACCGGTCCCGTCTGCTACATCGTACATGGTGTGATGACCATATAGTTTCATAAAGAATACGTTTATATTTTCTAATATTACTCATAAACCATTTCTTGAATATCTGAATAAGGAATGATATAAAAAGCCATACTTGAAATTACAGTACAAGAAATATAACACGGCAACAGAATTTTTGTACAGAAAGGCGAAGAATCCTCATTAACAACCTTAATATGCCTTAAGAAGAGGCCTTTTCCCAGCATTAAAACTTGAAATGTATTGTGCTCATTAGAATTTTCCTCCATATACTTCTTGTATGTAAATATTCAATGTTGTTCTCTTTTTAACTATACGCTTTTAAATTATCATTATTATTGATATTATTTTTCTTACCATTTTCATTACCATTATTTTTTCTTGTCATCATCATCATCATCATCATCATAATAATAATAATAATAATAATAATAATAATAATAATGATAATAATAATAATAAAAAGTAATAATAATAGTAATAATAATAATAATAACAACAATAATAATAATGATAATAATAACAATAACAACAATAATAATAGTAATAATAATAATAATAATAATAATTATTATTATTATTATTATTATTATTATTATTATCATCATCATCATCATTATTATCATTATCATTATTATTATCATCATTTTCATTATTATCGCTATTATTGTTATCATATTACTCCACAATCAAAAGATAAGGAATGCAAAACCAAATCAGTTACAGCCCTTTTTTCTTAGAAATGTGTATTGGTAACTGAGGGCGTGATGAAGGCAGTCTCATTCGCATGATTTGTTGAAGATGTAGAGCGGTAACAGGAAGTTGTGTTTGTATTTCATTTCTTCATGTTTTGGTGAGATCTTTGTAGTAAGGAACATGTACATATTTGTTTAGTTTATTCTAAATTTCACATACTCTGTGTCACAGTCCTGCGTAAGAGTGCATACCAGAGTGAGAGCCCTTATACTAATATATAGATTTTGCTTTCGTATACATAGGTAGGACGAAAGTCAGACGTTTACCATGACGACAATTTTCCTTTTGCCATTTTTTGCATGACAGGCATTTTCTTACGAGTAGTTTTGAGTAGGTGGACATTTATTTCCCTATTCGATGTTTTGTGCGAGCTGGCATTTCCCTTCTAGTGATTTGGTGCGGACAGACATTTTCCTACTTTTACTTTTTCACACCACTCACTATACGAGGGGAGCAATTGTCTTGTGGCGAGGACCCACAATCTAGTAGGAGAATTAATACCTTAAGTTAATTAAGAGGCTACCATTGC
>NC_051398.1:37360271-37362771 GCF_015228065.2 Penaeus monodon
GTACTCATAGATTAAGAGAGAGAGAGAGAGAGAGAGAGAGAGAGAGAGAGAGAGAAGAGAGAGAGAGAGAGAGAGGAGGAGAGAGAGAGAGAGAGAGAGAGAGAGAGAGAGAGAGAGAAGAGAGGAGAAAGAGAAGAGAGAGAGAGAGAGAGAGAGAGAGAGAGAGAGAGAGAGAGAGAGAGAGAGAGAGAGAGAGAGAGAGAGAGAGAGAGAGAAATAGAGAGAGAAATAGAGAGAGAAATAGAGAGAGAAAGAGATTTTTGATTTGATTTGATAACATTTATTTACAGAACAGTGTACATGCCCTGCAAAAAGCCAGGGTAAGATACCAAAGTATCTATCCAACTGGCTGTGCTTCTATTCGTGTAGAGGGCTATTAGTCAAACATTATTGTTACATACATGCCTGATGGGCTGTGCTATTATCACTATATAAAAATATCATTTGGCTGGTAAAAAACCTTTTATATCACTAATCATGTCAAAGACAAGACCAGTGTCTATAATAAAGTTAATATAATCAACAAGTGCTAATCTGTGAACAGTACTATTTGATCGATAGGATGCAGTTTTTGTGCAACAGAGTAAGTAATGGTTAAGATTATGCGACTTGGGCGCTTTGCAAAGTTTGCAATGGTGATATGAAACTGGTTTTGCCTCCAAAACTGCATCCTGTACATATTGTATAGTGTACTGATATCCTATGCGTAGTCTAGTCAAAGTAACCTGCTGTCTCCGAGACAGTCCATGATAGATTTTATAGGGTTTGTCTATATCCGATGTCCCAGCAATACTCTCGTAATGCCAAATAGTACCATGTCCATCTTTTTTCATCTTCTCAGTGGTCCATACCTGACCCTCATAATCTCGAAGACAGCTAATAACACGTTTTTTCATTTGGTTGAGAGATAGCGGCACTACATAATAGGGATCTTCATGGGAAAGTGCTAATCTGGCTAAACGATCAGCCCTGTCACACAATGATATTCCTATATGAGAGGGTATCCAGTATAGTGACACTTGGATACCCTGTTCGGATAGTTTAGAAATTTCGTGAAGGATATTTCTAGTTACCATGTTTTCTGCATTAAATGCAGTGAGCCTATGAAGAGCGCCCTGGCTGTCAGTAAAGACGGCCAGGTGTCGCTGCTGCTCACTACCTTTCTTAATGGCATGATATATGGCTACTGACTCGGCATCAGTTGTACTTGTCCAGTTGGAAATACACACACTTTCTTCAAAAACTATATCAGGAATTAGTACACCAATCCCTGCTGCTCCATGAGGACCAATGGAGGCATCACAGTAGATTGCAAGTGGGGGCGTGCAATGAGGGGGGTGTAGTATGTCATCTATATATTTCAAGTAATGGGCTTTTAGTTCCGTTTTTGAAGCAATGGATTTGGGCCCTGTTAGTTTATCAACATAAGCATGTACATGAGTTCTGTGCCAAGGAGCAGTAAGTACTGTTTCTGGAATGTTAATAGCTTCGTTGTTCCATACATTGAAGAACATAATAGTATGAGCAGTCTTAGTTTTCCATTCTAAGTTGGAATGTATGAGATTGGAGTATCGAGGTCGGGTATGCCTAACTCTGTAATTTATCTCGTTTGAGAGAATATTGGAGATTTGTGGTCTGGGTAGAATCTGCAGGAGTCTGATGCCAAGTATGGTGTTAACTTGGATGACGCGACTGTGAATAGAGGGGAGGTCTAGCTCTTTCCTCATGACGAGAACTTTGGCAGTCATTGGGCATCCAAGTATAATTCTCATGGCCTTGTTCTGTAAAACTTCAAGTGGTTTGAGGGCACTTGGTGGAAACATACTAAGAACTGGGCTTGCATAGTCTATCATGGACCTAACAAGGGAGATATACATCAACCTTAGGACTCTCAGGGAGGCACCTATATATCTGTTACTTATGTAGTGCAATGGTTTTAAACGTTCAAGGCAACGTTCCTTGATGTTCTGAACAATATCCTTGGTAAAGCGAGAACTGCGGATCATGAGGTGGGGAGCAGTCACCATAACACCAAGATATTTATAGGTGTCAGTTCTTGCAATAGTTTGTCCTCCTAACCTTGGAATGTAAGGTAGTTTACGAGATCTCGAAATATACTTAGTTTTGATTGGGTTGATTATGAGTCCGAGGGAAGCACACTTTTTGCTAAACCTCCGTAGAATGTAATCCCCCCTATCAAATACCTGAATAAGAATGTCATCAGCATATGATGTGATACTGCATAGGTTTCCTAACTCATCGTTAAGTTTGCAAAGAGAGTGCATAAGTATATTAAATAGTGTAGGGGACAATACTCCCCCTTGTGGAGTGCCTAGTTCTAATTCGCCATAAGCACTGTAGGTGCCTTGGTACCACACTTTTGCTCTTCTCAAAGATAGATAATCCTTAATCCATAGCAGAAGCTTGCCCTTAACTCCCAAGAGTGTTAGTTCATGGAGGATTGCTGTAGGGGAGGCTCTGTCGAATGCTCCCTTGAAAT
>NC_051398.1:37375271-37390200 GCF_015228065.2 Penaeus monodon
ATGATCATTAGGTTTTGAGTAGACTTGGAGGATAACCACAACCAACTTATAATCAATACCACAGAACTCGGCACTCCGGTAATCCCTGTAGTTCTGGAGGCCCCTCCAGCAAGTGCTAACGAGGATTTAGTCGATCTTCTTGGTCATGTAGCCCACATCACTGTAGCATGTCCAGTAGGATGGGTCAGAGTGCTAATACCAGATCCCACAATCCCTGGGACCTTGAAAATTCCTAGAAAAGGAGGCTTTTTTTTGCTGCCAGCATCACCTCCCAAGCCATGAGAACCGACAGACATCTTATAATCAGGAAAATCACAGCTGGGCATAGCACTGAAGTCACCCATAAACAATGCCAATAACTTGCCGAGGACAGATGTCTGCCACAGACAAAGTCTATGTAAGTAAGTTCACATCACTTTGGAGTTCTGCACAGCTTTGGGTGATAAGGCCTATGACGTGATATGGAGTTGGCTGAGAACGGGGGTGGGGGGGATTAGAAAATGGTAGGCTTGGGGAAAGATATAATAGAAGACTGTAGGAAACTAAGCAAACACTAAAGTAATTTTGGGTCCTGGCTCATTCTTACGATTTGCACATAGGACTGATTTTACAGGCGATAATTGACAGTGATTATTTGTAGACATATTATAAAAAAAAAAAAAAAATCACACGACTATGGTATCACAACACACATCGTATATATTTATAAAACCAAAGTAAAGCTAATATATATATATATATATATATATATATATATATATATATATATATATATATATATATGTGTGTGTGTGTGTGTGTGTGTGTGTGTGTGTGTGTGTGTGTGTGTGTGTATGTGTGTGTGTGTGTGTGTGTGTGTGTGTGTGTGTGTGTGTGTGTGTGCATATATGTATATATGTATATACATTTATAGTATATATATATATATATATATATTATATATATATATATATATATATAGTATATATATATATATATATATACACAGTGCAACACACACACACACACACACATACACACACACACACACACACACACACATATATTATATATATATATATATATATATATATATATATATATATATATATATATAGGGATGAGACTGATGCAAGTTTGGCATAAAAATGTCTTTCACACCGAGTTTACAAAAAAACGGTTGGAGGATACACAGCAATAAGAGACATGATGCCAAACATAAGTAATCAGTACCACAGAACTCGGCATTCCAGTAGACTCTGCAGTTCTGAAGTTAGCGAGTGCTAACGAGGATATGGTTGATCTCCTTGGCCATATTACCCACTTCACTGTACCATGTCTAGTGGTGTGGGTTAGAGTGCTGGTACCAGGTCCCAGAATCCCTTTGACTTTGCAAAGTCCCGGAAAAGGAGGATATTCTTGTGGCTATCAGGATGCAGACGGAATAGGTAATTCCCATTTCCACTCCCAGTCATGGTGGTCAACCCAATGGGATGTACAGCTCACCTCGCTTGCAGGGTGGGAGGGACTTTTGCCCTCCCCCCACCAACATCATCTATACATCGCACTGCCAGTTAGTGGGCAAGGGTGTTAGGAGTAAAAAGTACGAAGGCATGGCATTTCATGACTCAGTACCTCTTGGATAGTGGTTCTTGGCTTTTCTAGAATCATTGACCACTTTAAGAATCTGATGAAAGCTATGGAAACCTTTCCCAGTTACATTCACATAAACATAGCTTTGCATGCAGTGTGTATGTTACAACTGTGAAATCACTTAGGACCTTCGTCGATGTTTAGCTGAGCCCAGGTAGCAGTGTTATGTAATTGGCCGCCACACCATGTGAGGGGGTACTAAGGTCCCTTGATGTGTACCTCACCCTTGATTGGCTCCCACACCTCATGGAGAATGAGGATGTTGCTCCTTTACACTGACAAGTCGCATAAAAGGAGCATCACCCAGACAAAGAATTCATCACCAGAAAACATGTCTGTCCATGAGATTATCCAATAGATGGACTCTCGTGCTGATCTCTCCAGACCTGCATCCAAAACAGGGAGAACTCTTGACTTCCCCTCAGACGTCTTCCTTCACCGAGATGGGAGCACAAGTTGGACTAGCCAAACCAGCTGCTCCCATGACCAAAGCCCAGAATCCATGCCGAAGGGGTGGTCTGAAATGACCTAGGCCAGAGACAGACTCTGAGGGAGAGTATGAACCCTATAGGTGTTTCCCACAATTCAAGGTTACATTTAAACCTGAAGGCTTTGACAATACCTATCAATTGGTGAGATTGGATTGGAGATGCAGAGACAAATACAGTTGCCAGAGACCTGAGCATGATCAATGTCCATAATGATCAATCTACTATGAATTCCATGCAGGAAAAGAAATGAGTCTAAAGATGGGAGGAATGTGAGCATCTCACCACTGAATCGTGAAGATAGGATTGTCAAGATGGTGCTACTTGCCTTCTCAGTTTCTTATAATGTGAAGCTGATCACAACACACCCACAGGTCATGTCGAAAGGGAAGATCCTAACCAGGCAAGTCCTGGTGACCCTGAAAGGAGCCTCACTTTTCCCCACTGGGGCCCTCCTAAAACCTCAGAAAACTATGGGCCTGACCCCCTCCAGTGCTTCACGGCCCAAAAAAAGGGTCACTCCCGGGAGTAGCTGAAAGGGGCCCAAACCCAAATGGGGAAAATAGTGGAAAAATCTATGTTTTCCCAATAAAAGGAAAATGCCAAAACCCACAATAGTGGATCAAGGAACTTTTGGACATGTCCAGGGACATTAACTGGGGGGAATTTTTTGTTTTCTGAGGGAAATCATTATTCATTTTGGGCCATTCACAGCGGGGAAAAAGGGGCTTGTCCCCCGGGGTCGGGAGCAACAATGCCTGCTCCAAAATAGCCGATGCCCCCGCACTTGGGTTTCCAGGATTAAAAAGTTTTGCCTAGTACTTAAAGGGAACAAGAAAAAGGGGGTTTTCAACCACAGAGTGACCATGTGCAGAAAAAAAATTCCCAAAGGCCCAAAAAAAAAAAACCTGAAAATCTACCCTTTCCAAAGGGAAAATTTTCCAAAGGAAACTGCAAAAGAGAGTCCTTTTGCTACGGAAACCCTTATTGGTTTTGGGGCAAGGGGTGGGTGAGCTACCCCCCGCTCGGCCCGAGGTGAAACACCCCTCAAACCCTAAACCCAGGGGGCAAAGGGGGTGGTAAAATTAAATTTTTCCCGAAACCTACAACCTCCGGCCAAAATTGAAAAAAAACCGGGAAAATCCCTACAACCGGCAGACAAACATTTTTTCCGGGGAAAGGGCCACCCAAAACCTAATAAAATTCCAAGTAAATTCGGGTTTTGCGGGGGTCGAAACTGCAAACTTTCCCCCCACCCCAAAAACCCAAAGGGAGCTAGGGAGGCATCCCCCCCCATCTCCCCCCTTCAGCTATCGGGGACAAAAAGGGCCCCAAGGGGAGGGTTTACAAAAACCCTCCATAAAAAGGGGGCCCCCTGCTGAACACCTCAAAAGGGGGCATGATAGAGCTTTACTAGCGGGAAAGAGAACAGCCAAAGTCAGTTTTCAAGGTCCCCTTAAAACAGCAATGCCCCCTAAAAAGGGGAATTTCCCAAAGGGGGTTTCCTCATTCCAGCCCTTTTCAAACCCCTAATTTTTCTTTTATCCTCAATAAACAAGGGTGCAAGATAAATTAATTCTATGCAGACGATTTTTGAAATAAATTCCCCCAAGGCCCACATCCCCCAAAAAGAGCCCCCAAAAACTGTCCGGATCTTTTTCTTTGGGAAGCGTTTTTTTAGGAAAAGGAAAAAAGGGGATTCTGAAAGCCAAATCAAAACCCATGGCTCTGAGTTTGGGGATGTTAAAAGGTACAAGTTTGCTTTGTCCAGGGAAGGGGCCCTAGAGGGGGTTAGGTTTTTCCATCCCTTTTGGGGAAAAGGTTGACCAGACCTCTCCTTCAAAAAGGAGCCCCAGTACCTGTTGACCGAACCAAAGAAGGGGGGGAGCAATGACGGGGGAACACTGGGGGGCTAGACTAAATTTACTAAAAAACCCTTCATGTAATGCCATCCTCCCTTTTGTGGTTTTAATGCTTTTTCATTCTGGGTGCCCAAGTTTGCCTCCCCTTTCCTCATGGGGGAAAACCCTTCTCCCTCTGGACTCCTAAAATTGATCTAAGGGCAGCAAGGCCCCTTTCAGAAGTCATCCAGGCCCCTTTGGGAAACCCAAAAGTAAAAAAAAAAAAAAAAACAAAACACCCGAACACAAACCATGAGCTCTTGCAAAAAAAATTTCCCGGGCCCTGTCACACACAGTCAGGGTGTTGATATGCTATCAGCTAAATAAGCAATTACTTGTTAAAAGAATTGACTCGCCCACCCTGACTATATTGAAACTCACGGTGGGCAAAATCTTATTTTTCTTCATGAGCTTGTCAAGGAGAGAAAACCCCAATAACCCCGGGCCAGTCTGAAGGCGGAGGCTGAGAAGGTCATTGAAAGGCCATCATTCCTCTGGGTAGTAAAACCCTCCATGGATAGTCAGTCTTTCTGAAACCCATGCTGGGGCCCACGGGTTTTTGTAGAAAGGGGATCCCCAAAAAATTTCCTGGGGTAACAGACAATGCCTCATTGTTTACAAAGGGGGCAGTTGCAACAGGGGAGCCCTAACCCAATGCGCCCCTGAGGGAAAGGAAACCCCATGGTCAAAACATACGTTTCCGTGCAGACACTGAGCCTACAGCACAGCAGGGCCCAATGACAACCATTTTTCTCTTGACCCTTTTCTTACCAAAAGCAAGGGTTTCTTGCTCGGGGGTTAAAAGAAAATCATAAACGGGGGCCCCCAGTCACATAACCCATCAGAAGGGAAAATGAGCTTGCTGATAGACTGGTGACTTTGGGCAGGGGAAAGGGCCCCCAAACCCCCATGACTTTAACCCAAAACCCAAAAAACTCTTGGGGAATTTTTTCCCCTGAAAGTTCCCCAAGAGGAAAACGAGAATTTCTCCCCCTGGGCCAATGGTTGGGGCCCTTGCCTTATCACTCCCACTCTAAAAAAATTTAAAAAGGGGTCATTCTTCACAGAACCAGCCCAGGTTACCCTGTGAGGGTTTAAAATTTATGAAAAAAAACCCCGACTTTTCGACGGGTTTTGAAAGCATATGGCGAGCTAAAATTCCCCCCTTTTAATTTATTTAGATTTTGTGAGCACACACAATTTCGGGAAAGGGGAAACCCACCCCCCAAAAGGGTTTCCCTGATTTGGTAAAAAAAAGTTATACGGAAATGCTTACTTTCGTGGGGGGCGGGAGCCCTGCTGGAAACCCGGGCGAACCCCAAGTAAGCTTGGGAAGTAACAGGGGAATAAATTTTGAAAAAAATTTAAATAAAATCTCATTTACTAAACTAAAAATTTCCCTGCATAAACTTTGGGACTTTTGTGTCCCTTCCTTTTGCCATGTAAATTTCGCTTGCCCCTGCGGGAAATCCTCGCCTTTTTGTTTTTAAAAATACCCTGATTTTTTTTTTTGTGAAGCATAGTGAGGAAAACTTTGTGTGTATTCCGTTGCCCCTCAATGTTCAGATTTTTTAAAAAATAAATCCTGATAGGGGCCCAAAACCTTTCCCGGGATCGGGATGGTCGGGAAAATGGCACTTGGGGAAACTACGGGGCGGGAAGGGGTGAAATAGGGGCCCAGAAGGAAAAAGGGGGAGGAGATCCACCCGGGGGGAAGAGCGGGCTCTTTCCCCCCAAAACAAGGGGGAAAGGGGGCCGGAAAGCGGGAACAAGCCCTAGGGAAACATGTGTCCCTTTTGGCCTTGCTCGACCCTTTCCCTTCTGCGAGAACCCAAGGTGGGGGCCCTTTTTAAAGAAAAAATTTCCCGGGGTAAAAAACACCTGCCAGGGAGTGACTGACTAAAAGAGTTGCGGGTGGAATACCCTTTTTCCCAAAGGGAAAATCTTGGGCCGGGGGAAAACCCTATGGGCAAGACGGAGAAAAGGGCAAAAAAAAGCACCCCCCGGGGGAGGGGCCCGTCAGAAAAAACAGGCACGCTGGGGGAAAACAAACCGCCGACATGAAATCCCACCCCGGGGGAAAAGCGCTCCCGGGGCATCCCATAACCCGGGGAAAAGCTGGCTGCCGTTAAATGTCTATTTGGGGAAAACCGGTTGGGTGTGGAAAATCCCCCCCGAAAAAACCGGATTCGTGTGGCTTTCCCGCCCAAAAGGATCTTTTGGGGGCATTGAACCGTCGGGGGAAAGCTGCCAATCGACAAGGGACCACCGGGGGAAAAACTGCTTCCCGGGGGGAACCCCCGTCGGAGGTGTTTCTTGCCGAAAAAGCCCCCTGTAAGGAGTTTCCTCCGAAGAAGCCCTTTTGGAGCCCCCGGGCCGAGGACCCCCCGGGAGGAGTTGCCTGCCGACGACATGCCGGAGGAGCTGCCTACCAAGAACGCGCCAGAGGAGCTGCCTGCCAAGGACACACCGGAAGGGCTCCCTGCCGGGGAATGCCGGGAGTTTGCTGCCCGGGGACACGCCCGGAGGAACTGCCCCCCGGACCCCGGGAAAGGGAGCTGCCTTCTGAGGCCGCGGAGAGTCCAACAAGGATACCTGCCGTCCGATGACCCCTGGAGGAGCTGCCGTCCGAAATTTTGCCGCAGGGTTTTCCGCCCGAGGATGCCCCCTGAGGAGACCGTCCGAGGCCTTTGGGGGAAAACTGCTGCGGGGGGATACCAGGGAGGAGTGCATGCCAAGGAGACGCCTAAAAGTAGCTTTCCGGTACCAGAGCGCCTTTGGAAAGGAGAAGAGAAAAGTTGTGTGGTTTTTGTTTCTTTGGAAAAAATCTTGCTTTTGGGAAAAGTTTATTTTAAAAAGAAAAGGGGCGATATGTCACAACATCGAAAATCCCCTTGGGACCTTGGGCCCGATGTTTAGTTTGAGCCCAATGCGGTTTTTGGGGTCCCCCTTTTATTGGCCCCCCACAGCACCGGGGGGGGGCTAAGTCCTTCGATGCGTCCCTTAGCCGGGGGCTGCCACACCCAGGGGGAACAAAGGAGGCAGGCCTTACACCGACGGGTGGGCATAAAAAGGCCCCACACCCAAAAATTATGCGGTTACCCTTTAGGGACTTTCCTTTTAATTTGTTTTTCCCCATGTAAATTGGGCCCTCCGGGGATCATCTCCCTGTTGTTTATACATTTTCCTGATTTGTTTTGTGTACAAAATTTTCCCTTTTAATAAGAAAACCCTTTTAAAAATATTTTCCCTGGGGGGTTTTTTCCTTTGACCCTGACCTCTATGTTTTTTTAAAAAGCCCCCCGGGACAGTATTTTGGCAAAATTTTTTAGACTTGACTGCCTCATATAGATGTAAAAAAATTTATTAAAAAATTTTTCAAAGTAAAAAAATCAAAAAAAAACATACTCCTTTTTATGCAGAAAGTAATGACAACTTACTATAATCATGAAATACAATCCTCATGTGGATAACAAATCCACTATTACAACTATTACTATTATTAATTACTACTGCTTACTACTACTACTACTGTTACTACTATTACTACCACTCTACTAACTGCTTCAACTACTACCGCTTTCTACTATTGCTATTACTACAACAACAACCACCACCAGCAACAAAAAATACTACTGATCCAAGAGCCTCCGCAGTTCAGCCCAGAACCCCAAGGTACTTAGTGTCCATGAGTGGCCACTAGAAAGCACTGAAACAATCTTGATGAAGGAGAGCTGCTCCTATTTTCGCACCACGCTAACCACCGGTGGGAGCTGCAAAACCGGGGAAAAGGGATCCCGGCACTTTAAAATTATTTTACTTTAAAAAACTTTGGTTTGGGTTTATGCCCCTTTACTAATTTAAAACCAAAATAACAGCGCTGTGTATCATTTTTTCCCTTTTTTCAAGATTGGGGATAATAATCTCAATGTTAATGATAATAATGATAAAAAAATATATCAGAAAACAACAACAAATAGTGATAATAATAATAGTAAAAATAATTACAAAATATAATAGCAATTAAGTAAAAATATGATGGTAAAAATTAAACAAAAAAATAATAATAACCAAAAATTATTATAATAATTCTAATTTCTTTGGACTACTAAGGCTACTGCGTTAATGATTTTTAATGATAATTTATTAATGTAACCCAAAAAATAATAAAAGATTTAAAAAATGCTGGGTGAAAGGGTAGCAAAACTACTCTAATACATTTATGTGGTTTAAGATGATGATGATGATGAGGGTGGTGGGTTTTATGAGATGGGTGGGTGATGATTTTGATGGATGATGATGATGATGAAAGATGATGAGATTTATTTAAGGGTGATAAACGGAAATGTAATAATGATAATGATAAACTGGTAATAATAGTAATAGCAAATACTGAAATAATGACGAATTTATTAAAAAAATAAAAAAGAATAAAAGAAAAACAATAATAATTATAACCAATAAAAAAAAGTATTAATTTTAAAAAATAAAATTATGATAAAATTTAACCAAATTTTGATGAAATGATGATGATGATAATAACATCATGAACCATAATAAGAATAACAAAGATAAAAAAAATGGTAATTAAAAAAACAAAATAACAATGTAATAATAAAAAAAATTAAAGAAAAAAAGGCCCTTTCTGCCCCACCAAAACACTAGCAATAAATTTTTAAGTTTGGTGGAATTGGGTCATCGGGGTCTGTTGACGTACGAAAAACCCATCAAGTCAAAGGGTTTTCTACCCCCTTGGGAAAAAAAACCACACGTAGTGTCCCGTGCCCCTGAAATACTTTTCAAAACATTTAAAACATTATGGGCAATAATGGTACCCGAGATCTAATGGCTTTAAAACCAAAAAATGCCACATCACATAACCCGAATTTTGGGTTTTTTAACCAAAGTCCCAAAAAACACATAAAAGTTTTCGCATTTTTTATGAATCACTTAAAATTTTCCTATTACTAATATCATATTCATCATTAAATTTCTAGAAATTATTTTATGATGGACTGTTGACCATTTTTAAAATTAAAAAAAATTGTAAAATTACCATTATAAAATTTTAAAATGGGAGCAAGAAGATAGACCATAAAAATTAAAAATTTTTATTAAAAAATAATTATAAAATAACCCATGAAAATTGATAATAGCAAAATACAATGAAATGGTATAACTGTAAAACATTTAAAAATCTTGTTTGGGGTGAACATCGCAAGTCGGGGGTTTCGAAAAATCCAAATCAAACATCTTTAATAAAGAACAAAAAACCATCGTTTTCCCCCGACGGAGCATTCCCATACTCCTCGAGTTTTTTAAACATACAAAAATGTATTTGGGGTAGTAATATGTAAAAAATCGGGTGTTCTGTTTCTAGCTTGGGGACTCAGTACTTCGACCCTTATTTTTTTTGTCACATTTTTGGGAACCCGTGTGTTTTCCTATTTATGGGGTGAAACTTTTAAATTACTTGAAACCAAAAAAAAACAAAACTCTTTAGCTGCAAGAAATTGCAGATAAGGATAACAATGATGATGAAAAGATAATGATAACGATAATAGCATTAACAATAATGATAACATTGGCAAAAAAATAATGATAGTAATGGCAATCCAGATAAGAATAATAAGGATGATAATATTAGGAATTTAAAAATGATTTAAAAGGAATATTAATAAAAAATAAAAGTAAAATAATAAAAAATAATTTAAAAGGGAAAATAATAACAATGGGTTTTTAAAAGAAATGAAAACAATTATAATAAAGATAATTATAATAAAGGGCAATAACCCAAAAAAACAGTTTAATTAAGTGAAAATTAAATATTAAAAAATGACCAAAAAAAAATGATAAAAATGATAGTAAAGAACAAAAGTAAATATATTAAAAAATTAAATATGTGGGGTTTGGGGTTATGTGTTTTTATATTATATATTATAATTTTATATATATATATAATTATTATTATATACTAAAATATATATATTTATGTTTAGGTATAATAAAAATATAAAATTTTATATAAAATATATAAAATGCCCGCACATATACATACCCTGCAAAAATATAATATATATATATTATATTTAATATTTTTTATATATATATAAATATATATAAAATATAAAATTAAATTTTATTATTTTATATATATATATATATAATAATATAAAATGTCATATATTTATGTATTATGTTTAATCTTATTGGGCCCTTTTATATATATAATTATATATATTATATAAATATAATAATGTTTTTATTCTATATAATTTTATTATTTTTTAATAAAATATATATATATACCCTTTTATATGTATGGATTTTCCCCGAACCAAGTAAAGGGATATATTTTACACCTGTATATGTATGTTATATGTAAACATTAGTAACACAATTAAAAATATATTTTTACAAATTTTACCATTAAAATATGTACAAATATATAAAATTTAAAATATAATTTTATATATATTTATAATTTTTATATTATTTATATCTGTGGGGGGGCTGTTTGTGTGTGGGGGGGAGTAAAAAATAAAAAGAAAAAAATAAAATATAAAATTATTTCATATATCTATCTATCCTTTTAATCTATCTTTCTATTTTAAATTTTATATATAGAAAATATATATATATATATTTTAATATGTTTTTGTGTGTTGGGGGTGTTTGTGTGGGTGTGTGGGGTTTGGGTGGGGGGGGTGGTGTTTTGTGTGTGTATGGGGGGGTGTGTGTATATATTTATTAAAATATTATTTATATATAAAAATATATATATTATGTAAATTTTTATATATTGAAATTTCATAATCCATCATTTTTTAAATAATATTATAAAATATATATATAGTATTTTTATATATATATAACCCCACGACACCACCCCAAAACACACAAACCACACACACACACACACACAATATATAAAATATATATATATTTTAATAATATATATATTTTTAATATATAAAAATATATATATGTTCTGTAATTTTAATAAACTAAAATATACTATATATAATATATATTTTATTATATATATATTTTATATTCTGGTTTAAATGGGTGTTGTATAAAAATATATATCATTATATTATATAAATATATTTTAAAATATAAATTTAAATTATTCTATATATATTTTTGGTGTGGGTGTGTGTAAGAGGGGTTTTGGCATTTATTAACTATATTTTGTTATATTTCTATATATAAATTACATATATTAAAACATTATATACCTTCAATAACCCTACATCATTATAATTTAAAATAATTTTATATATAGATATATAATAAAATATTAAATATTATAAAAATATAATATATATAAAAATTTTTTTTTTTTTTTTATTTTAAAATATATATAATTTTAGTCCAATTGTATTTTTAAAATGTTAATCTATATATATAATATATCTATCTATCAAATCTATATATATATAATATTTATATAATATTATATTTATATATATATATATATATATAATATATATATTGTGTGTTGGGGTTGTGTTTTGGTGTGGTGTGTGTGTGTGGTGTGTGTGTGTGGGGTGTGTGTGTGTGGGTGGGGTGTGTGTGGGTGTGTGTGTGTGTGTGTGGGGTGTGTGTGTTTTATGGGGGGGTGTGTATATATTTTATATATATATATTTATATATAATATATATATATTATATAATTTATATATATGTTAAATTTTAATATTTATATACATTAAACATCATTTTTGTATATATATAATTTTATTATATATATATATATATATAATATATAATATATATATAAACACCAGAACACACCCCACACCCCACCCCACAACCCCAAAACCCCACACACACCACAACCACGATAATTTTATAAAATGTAATATATATAATATATATATATATTGATCTGTTTTAAAATACCATATTATTATAATATAATTATAAATTATATTTTAAAATATATATATTTTTATATATATCTGTGTAAGTGGGTGTATGTATAAATATATATATTTTATATATATATATTTATATATATTTTATTAAAAAATATATATAAAATATATTTTGTAGTATACATAGACCCCCCATGCAGTGTATATATATTTTATTGTATATATATATAAAAATATATATATTTTTATATAAAATATATATAAAACAGTGTTATTAATTTATATATATATATATATATATTATATAAAATATACATAAAATTTTATATTATATTTGTGTGGGGTGTGTTTGGGTGTGGTGTATAAAAATATATTAAAATAATTATAAAATATTATTATATATATAAAATTATTATATATATATCCAAAATAATAATTATATATATTATATAATTTATATAAATACTTTTTATAAAAAAGGGGAGGGGGGAGGGGGGGAGGGGAGAGAGAGAGAGAGAGGTGAGATGGTGGTGAGTTAAGATTGCAAAACTCTACCCATTTCCCGGAAAACAGCCCAAAATGATTTTAAATATCTTTTATGAGGGCATTTTCAAAATGAACCGAAAGCCCCAAAATATTTATACAGCCTAAATTACAAAAGTAAATATACTTTTAAAAATATCCAAAAAGTTTTAACAGGATTTTGTTTTATCTTATTTGTCGCATAACCATAGCAACGTGTATTTATTCACAAATATCCAAAGGAACATCTTTTATTCAAAATTTTTCAGCACATATCTAAAAAAAATCATAAGCACCATTCATACAAATAAAACCCAATTCCACAAAAAAGTAGAGGCGGCTCCGTAATCTATACTTACGTCACATCGCGTTCGAACGACTTGTGTGGACGAAACGTTTTATGTGCTTAAAAACCTGAAATTCCTTTAAATTTTTGCCCTTTCAAAACTTTGGGTGTCTCTGGCGTGTTTTTGGGGGGAAAGTTTTGACCCTTTAGTTTTTTTTTAAAAGGAAAAGGGAAAAAAGTACGGAAAAAGGGGGGAAAACGGGTGATAGACTTTGGTGGGCAGTGGATAAAACAAGAATTTGAAAGGGTTTTTGGGTATTTAAATTTTTGGCTGCCCCTATTTTTGGTAAGATTTTTTATGGGATTTCGTTTGTTTGGGTGTTTCTCCCATCTTGGTGATGAAATTTATTTTAACTGATAACCCCCGGAAGAAAAATTTACGTTGGAAAGGCGGGGCCCTTTTAGTTTCCCCTGGTATATAGTAGTAAAATGAAAAATTTTGGGCCCTATTTGTTAACATTTGGTTATATGTTTTGTAGTTTTGGCAGTTTTTTTTTTTTTTTTTTTTTTTTGGGGTTTTACCCATTCTAACCCTTTCCAAAAAGTTCAGTGTGTAATACAATGAATATTAGTATTTTTTCCCCCGTTATTTAGGATGAAATTTTTTGGGTTTTTGTAATGAAGTGACCCCCAAACCCCTTAGAGGGGAAAGTCCCTACTACACAGCCAAATCCAGGGTAAACCACAGACAAACGTCCTATAATTTAAAAACCCACCTAACCCGGGGGGGTTTCCCCAAAAGAACCTTTAACCCGATTTCCGTATTACCTTTTTTGGGGTTTCCCCCCCATGGGGTCACTACCTGATTGCCATAGACTTACGCAATTCGCAGCATGTGGTGTGACCTATTTTCTTGATTATTGACATTTTATGCCATTTTTTTTACATTTTATTTCTTGTATCAGTGAGCATAGATTCCTTTTGTTATAATAGTGCCATTAGTTTCTGTCATTCAATCCATTTCAGGCTAAATTTTCTTTATTTCCAAAATGGGGGTGGGGAAAAAGGAATTTCCAAAATTGATTTTTTTTATTTATAAAAAGTTAACTGAACCACGGGCCTCCATTCTTGCAGTTTAATATTTCCCTTTAAAATTTCACGCTGTAGTAGCATGTATCTCTTGTTATTTTCCATTGCAAATGGAATAAATGCAAGTATCAATAATGTTTACTAGGTACTGTACCCCTCTATTATGATACCTGGGAAATCCACAAACATATTTACATATAATATTTATAATTTTATATATATTATATTTTATATATATATATTATATATATATATATTATATATAATATATATATATTTATATATATATTATTATATTATAATATATATATAATTATATATATAATAAGATATATATATATTTATTATATATATATAGATATATATAGATATATATATTATATAATATATTATCAATAGATATAGTATAATAATAATATAGATATATAATATAGATAGATATATATATAATAATTAGATAATAACACACCACACAACACACCACACACACACACACACACACACACACACACACACACACCCACACCACACACACACACACATATATATATATATTATATATATATGTATACATAATATATACTATATATATAAAATAATATATAATAACATATATATATATATACATATATATATATAGATATATCTAATATATATATATATATACATATATATATATACATATATGATATATATATACATATACTATATATATATATATATTATATAAATATATATATTATATTATATTTTATTAAATATATATATTTATAAATATATATATTTATAATATATATATTATATATATATATATAATATTTTATAAATATAAAATATGTATATATATATTTATTAAATATATATAATAATATATATAATATATATATATATATAATTATATATTAAAATATATATTTTATTATAAATATATATATTTATAAATATAAGTATTTATATATTTAAATATATATTTTATATAAAAAATATATATATAATATATAAATTTTTTTATAAAAAATATAAAATTTTTAAATTATAAAAATTTTTTTTATTTTAATATTTTAAAAAAAATTTTTTATAAATTTTATATAAAAATTTTTTTAAAAAAATTATTTAAAAAATTTT
>NC_051398.1:37392800-37415300 GCF_015228065.2 Penaeus monodon
GTTCTCGGTCTCTCTCTCACTCTCTTGCTCTCTCGCTCTCGTTCTCTCTCGCGCGCTCTCACTCTCTCTCGCGCCTGCTCTCGTTCTCTCTCTCTCTCGCTCTCTCTTGCTCTCGCGCGCGCGTTCTTGTTCTCTCCCTCTCTCGCGCGCTCTCGTTCTTGTTCTCTCTCTCTCTCTCTCTCTCTCTCTCTCTCTCTCTCTCTCTCTCTCTCTCTCTCTCTCTCTCTCTTCTCTCTCTCTCTCTCTTTCTCTCTCGCTCTCTCTCTCTCGCTCTTCTCTCTCTCTCTCCTCTCTCTCGCTCTCTCTCTCTCTCTCTCTCTCTCTCTATATATATATATATATATATATATATATATATATATTGTAAAGTACATATAGATATATATGTGCGCGTATAAAGCAGTCATATAATCTCGTTATATAATAATATAATATATGAATAACATATTGAACGACGGGAAATCTTCGTAAAATGTTAGATATTACATCTTAACTGTTTTTATGCCATCATAAAATGAATATAGGGCATTATGTGCAATGGCTATCCTATACCCAAATAGCTACAATTCGAAAGTGGGTGAAGACATGACAGGCAACATAGATAATGTGAATGCTCCATCACATATGATGGGGCATGGTTGGCTATTTATGAATACGAGCATCCCTATAATGAGGGGTACCCTGATAGTATTTTGAAGAGTTGATCCGCCAACACCCATGGATGATAAAGACATTAATACCCAGCGTCACCTCTTAAATGGTACCACAATGGAAAATGGAAGAACTTGTGCGTTTAATTAAAACTTCTATATGTATATTTAGTGTATATATTTAAAATGCCGATTAAACGGCTTTAGTAAGTTTTCTGATAGCGCTGTTAAGTTGCGTTATTGGCTATGGGTCTTTTTACAGTATAACAGAAAGTAGTTCTCATTCTCACGTTTGAACAGCATATCGCGCCCTAGATCATGGTTCTGTGCAACATATAATAAGCCGATCGGAAATTTTAGTAATCCTACACCAGCCACATAGCTGCCCACAAAATGTAGAATGGCGCGATGTATGAAGTAATGTATAGTTTTGTTCATGTTTATGATGTAAAATATGAAGAAATAAATCGGATTCAATACCTAACATGTCTAACTGTGCGGTATTAACGTGGGAAAGCTGCCTGCCCAATTCCTCGCGATGAGGATAGCTCTCCAAAGAGCGACATAAAATCGTGTAGTTATAACCCTTAATCATCTTTAACCAATACATATTTAAAAGGTATATATTGCAACTTAAAAATATTGTGAATAATTATATATTATATATATAAACATAATATCAAAACGTACCGCGCATACCACAATATAAGTCGTATTCGAAATGACGAAATTCAGTGCTTCTTAGGTGTAATATCGTAATACACTCTGTGTAATTGACAATTACTAGGAAATTGAAGGTTTGTATTGTATGACAAAGGAAAACAAAACTTGACTAATGAAAACTTCAGTGACGTAATTTTTACTGACCAGTCGGAATCGTACATTTCTGGTAGCTATGCGCTTGTCTCACAAACCATTCAGTCTCTCTCTCTCTGTCCGTTGCTAAGAAAATAGTTTTTTCTTTATTTTTTTCATATATATTTTTTTAGCCCGGATAATTTTCTCTTTCACGGTGTAAGATGAAGCTACTACTGTAAGTAATTTTAACGTCATGACAAAGATGTGGCATAAAAGGTTTGTACGGTAGCGCATATTGAAAACCGGTAATCTTGTGTCTGTTGTAAATATACATTATGTTTATCAGTATCCAGTTTTTAAAGTACAGGTGATCAACAGCCTTTTATTTCAATTAAATAGTGGAACGGAAGCATAGATTTATGGTGAAAATGTGAAAACCAGATAACGCATTAAAATATATAAGCTCGAAGCGAATATTTATTAAGTGATCAAAAATTTCAGCACGAAAATTAACTACAAACCACATTAAACGCATAAACTGTTACCGCGATTTTTCATATAATACACATTGCGACATTTATAGTAAGTAGGGAAATACGCTAATCGGTTAAGTGACATTTGACCAAACCTCATTTTTGTGACCGGCTTTTAGTTCAAATGGCGGTCATTTGTTAGTTTGAGCTGGGGAATTGGTAAGGTCCTGTTGGACAATTTTAAACACTGAGTACTCTATAAAATGGAAGTGTCCATTTCCCTCTGTCTTTTTGCGTCGCCCTCGGTAATATTAACTGATATCGGAGCTCATTGTTTCAAATGTCGAAAAGAGCGATTCAAAAATCGGACAACTGATAGAACTAAAAAATATCGACATTCTCGCTGTATAAAGGTATTTTTTTCAAACGAGTCGATTATTACGATAATTTATTATATCAATAGAGCTTTTGTAAATGGAACGCCACACGGGGGTCAAGGGGACATAGTCCCCTGGCTAGACGCGCAAGCGGTCAATCACGGGGGTCCAGGAGGCGCCTGGCTAGGGGCACGCAAGGGGATTTTGGTGGCGTCATGGCCGTAGATACGTAACGTAAGTAAGTTTTTAACCCCTGGATATCTGGCGTGGATAATCATGATTACAGTTTTACATATATCTGACTTAGTACAGCAGTCTGTGACTACTGTAATTGTACATGGTAAAATAGAAGTATAAATCATACATCATACAAAAAATGTTACTTTGATTTGCTTTTGCTACTGTGTTTACATAACACTGTTATTTGTTTACGGCAGTTATTTCATAGTAAATTTAGGATATAGTACGAGTATATCTTCCAATGTATTAGATGAAATGAAACATTCATATAGTTCTTTATACCTCATGTTAGGTGGTCTGAACGGCTGTGTCACATGGCATTCCGAGAAATAGTGCTCAAGCATTTGCTTGTTTTCTTCGTTACACAGTCTACATCTAGGTTCATCTACACTTCTTGCACCGTGCAGTTGCAGTACATTCTGTAACCTAAACGTATTCTGGCAATAACCACTCATATTGTCTGATTTGACTTCGGTGTCACCCATAGGAAGGCTTGGTATCTCTGTTCTGATCGTTGTGTCGTATGGTTCAGCTTTCAGACATTTGAGTGTTCGTTAGATCTACTAGTTCTTACTTATGAGAACTTTTCAATATATGTGCAACCCTAGCAAGAGGCACCCCAAGATCTATATTCGCGGTATCTTTGCTGCAGGCTTCCTTCGCCAATTTGTCTACGTGTCGTGCTTGTATATGCCAACATGAGATGGTATCCATACAAATTGAATGTTGAAATTGCGCTCAATTGCATAAGTTAATGCTTAATGCAACTAACAATTTCCTCATCGCCACCTGCTGTGAAAGAAATTAGTGTCGAAGAACACTTTGAGAGTCACAGAAAACTACTCCAGAGTCCCGAGACATTAAGAATTCCGTTGTGTGGAATATACCTACCAACTCTGTGTAGTGCTGGCCCAATTTTGCACTTTCATATTAACTTTATGTTGTAATAAGCCATTTTTGTATACAGCGCAAGCACAACCAGCTTTGTATCCAGTGTACGGATCCGTCAGCGTAACATTCGTATACATCATCGCCCATAGATTCTGTGTTCCTTTATCGTTGCTAACGCATTTTGTTTTAACACGCAGTTGTTGTTGTTTGTGTGTCATAGGGCGCTCGTTGTGTGTGATATAGTCACGTCTACTTGCGTGATTTTATGTTGCAGTTGTTTTTGGAAATCCGAAAGATACAAGGGTTCCCTCAGAGCTTTTACCCCAAATATGGTGGAAATAAATATTAATCTATCAGAAATGGATTTAGTTCTGATCTAATGTTCACTATTCTTGCTGCTCGGGGCACCGAGGCTAATCCTCATAGCTTCATTTTGCACTACTTCCAAGCTATTTATTTCTGATTCCTTACACTGCAACAAGTGCAATGCATGGTAGTCTACAACTGACCTTTATAAAAATCAAGTAAAACAATCTAGCGAGCTTAACATTGATGTCATGTTCTCTCTTCCGATAAGAACTTTCAACGGTTTCAATCTCTCCCTGAGTCTCTTCTTCAGAGAAAGGGTCAGGTCTGCATCATTTACGTTCACCCCGAGATATTTATACTTATGACACACGCCAAGCTCCCGGTCACCTATGCGAAAAGTGGGTAGGGGTATGATACATGGGTTGAGAGCCATTGTTTTCTCAGCAGAGATGATTAATGCTCACTCATGGCACTATCATTCAAGTTTGTCGATGAAAATGATTTGATTAAATCATTTTGATGTAAAAAAATAATGAATAATAAAAACCTTACTCACAAAGAGGCGGGTTCCCCCATTCAGTTGCTCAAAAAATTTTAAAGAATTTAAAAATTTAAATATACTCTGGCAAAATGTATACCAAGACTAAAAAGAAAAGGGTTTTGGAAACCCTAGGTGATTTTAAGGAAAATGCATTTCCCATCCTTGAGAAAATACATTCATCCCAGGGATTTTTTTTTGCTTTGTTTTTTTGGGTTTTTTTGAAATTATAATAATCATAAGGGTCAGTAAAATAAAAAATAATGAAAAACAACGAAAGGGTACTAAAAAAAAAAAAAACCCCAAAAAACCCCCCAAACAGGGGGAAAAAATAATAACAAAAATAAAAAAAACAATAAAAATAACAACATAACAACACAACAACAACGGTTTTAAATTTTTAAAAAAAAATAGCAAAACTCCTTGGGGGCGAACACTTGTGGCTTGGGGAAAAAAACTTTGTGTGTGTGGGTGCGTGGGTATGTGGGGGTGTGTGTGTCGGGCGCGCGCGTGTGTGCGTGTAAATTGCCAGTACTTGTACGCGTGGCGAATAAAATATTTAATCTTAGTAAAGCGAGTTTTTTGTTAATTGTTGAAATTGAACTGCATGACCGCCGCCATGAGTCTGTGCTTTGTATCTAAAAAGACCAAAAAATTTTCCCCCCCCCACGCATATTGGGGCGGGATCCCCCTTTAAAATTTGGGGCCCCCTTTAAAAGGCAATTATATGTATGTTGTGAAATTAATATACATATATATTTTTTAAAATTGTATCAAAATATATATGTGTTTGTGTGTCTATAGGTCTTATATATACATCTATATCTTTTTATATATTTATAAAATTTATGTTTTCCTTTATAAAATACATTTTTTTTTTTTTTAGGGTAGGTTCATTTTTTGGCCGCCCGGGGCCCCAAGCATTAAATTTTTGATTGAGTTTTCATGCTGTGTTTGCTCTTGGAGTGAGTACTTTGGTTGGGGGGTCCCCATTTCCCTTTTCCCAGGGAAGTGCCGGTGTTACCTTTTAGGTAATCATTTCTCTCTATTTACCCGGGGCACATATATATATTTTATTTTAAAATATATATATATATATATATATATATATATATATAAAAAATTTTATTTATATAGAGGCTGTTATATTTTATATATTTTATATATATATATTATATATATATATATATATATATATATATATATAAAATATTTTAAAATTATTTTAAAATATATATATGCCTCCCCGCGAAATGGTATTGAACGGGGGGGTGGAAAACCCTTTAAAATATTTTTAATGCTTCATGCCTTCTCGTTTGCAGCTTCCCCCCCTGGGCTACCCCCGTGCGAAAAAGGGGCACTTCTGCATAATTCCCCCTCCCGGGCCACAGCCTCTCCACATCAAACTTCTGCAGTCCCCTTCCCCCGGGCCACCCTTTGGGGTAACGGGGAAACCTTGGGTCCCGGGCAAAATCGGGGGGGGATTTTCGGAGACAGGAGGCCCCAGAGGAAATGGAGTTATACCCCCCCGGGCGTGTGGACACGCTCGGCTTCGTACCAACCCCCTTCCCCCCCTAGCCCCCCGGGGGAAAAAATTGGGGGGGCTCGGGGGGTGGGCCTTGCCTTCCTCCTCCCCCCAGAAGGGACCCTCTGGAAACCCCCCTGTAAAAGGGAAAGGGCCTGGGGGGGGGGGTGTTTGTCCCTCCCACCCCCAAGAAAAAACCGGGCTTGGGGTCCCGCGGGGAGGGAAAATGTCGGGGTCAGGTTTGGGAACGAGAGTAATAAACAACTCCAAAAAGGGGGGTGCCCAACATCTGTCCCTGGCTGAACAAAGGCTGCCCCTTTCCCCTTGCCCGCTGCCTCCTGATTACCCCCTTTCCAGGAAGCACCACTTCGCACCTTCCACTCCGACCTGGCTCACTCAAGGACCTCCCACTGACCTACCTTCCCCCTCGAGCAAGCCCGCGACTTCCCCCCCTGTCACGGTCTGAAAAACCTGACATTTCCAGCTGCGGAAGAAAGCGCCCCCGGATGTAGCCGCTAAATAAAAGGGGGACATTCCCCCATCCCTTTCGGAGAAAAGCTCACTTGCCCCCTCCCTTGTACGAATAAACCAAAAACCCAAGGCCATTTTCATTATCCCCTTTAAGTCTCTCTCGCTGCAAGCCATAAAAACCAAACCCGGGAAAGGGGGTTGCTCCCACATCTTCCCGGGTTTAAAAAAGGCCCTGCCCCTTTTCCTGTCGCTCCCTCCTGAGTACACCTTATCACGGGGAAAGCACCCACTTCGCACCTTCCACTCCTGAGCCTGGCTCACTAAAGGGAAACCCCCCAGCTGACCTACCTTTCCCCCTCGAGAAAGGGCCCAGCCCTTCCCCCCCTTGTCAGGGTCTGATAAACCAAACCTCCAGCCGGGGAAGCAAGCGCCGCCCAGGTTGTAGCCGCGGAAAAAAAGGGGGAAAATTCGCCAAAACCTCGGCAAAAAAGGGAGCTCACCCTTTGAAAGGAATAAAGCCAAAAGCCAAGGCCACTTTCATTATCCCCTTAAGCCCCTCTCTCGTGTCGCTCCCCCAGAGAGTTATTTGGGCCTCCCTGCCCCCGGGCAGGCCCCAAACCCACCTAAAGCTTGGGGGGGAAACCCCCTGGGGAACCCCACAGGGGGATAGGGGGGTCCCACAGCCCCCGACCCCCTTTTAATTTGGGGCGGGGTTTTTGGCGGGGGCTGCAGGGGGTGGCGTGCCCCCGGGGGAGTGACCACCCGAGGTTTTAATCTAGGCGTGCTTTCCGGGTAGGTGCTTGGAACACCCGGGTTTCCCGGGCGGCAGGAGACCCTTTTTACCTCGCATCGCGGGATTGAACGACGGGGAAATTGGGGTTGGGCTGCCCTCTCAAGGTGAAAAAACCTGGTAGGGCCCCGTTTCATGTGGGGGGTTACACCTACTACTGGTCGGGCCGGGGGGGAATGGTCCCCACCTCCAGGTGTGGGCCAAACCACCCCCAAATCGACTTAAAGCCCGGGGTGTTTAGGTGACACCGGTTGTTTAAAACGTTTTCATGGCTTTGGACTAAAAGCATGTTTTTGGCTTCTTTCTCTTTTGCTGTTTTACGCTCCTCCCGATGTTTTAAAAACCCCGATGTGAAAGAGGCTTTCTACTCACCGAACCCCGCATTTTGGGGCAGACGATTGCCCCGGGCGAGACATTCGCATTGTTCGGGGCGTTTCAATGCGGTATCCCGGCTGTGACCGGCGGGGCTACGAGATGTCTGTCTCCCCCAGGGCCGGGAGCTGATCCCAGCAGCGAAATACCCTCCTTCTCCCGGGACTTTGCTAGGTCCCAAAAAAAATGAGGATCTCGGGCTCCTTTTTACCAGCCCTCCAACCCCATCGCGGGACTTGGTAAGCGTGGGGGTAAATTTTGGGCCAAGGAATCGACCCACTTTCCCTTGCCCGCACCTTGGGAGGATCCAAAAAAAGTGCAGGGTTTTACCGGAGTGCCGAGTTTTGTGGAAACCGACCATGGGTTTTGGCCTTGGGGCAAACCCTGCAAGTCCATTTCAAAACTCCCCGTCCCCATGGCCCCCCTAAGGTGTTTCACTTGGCAACTAAGGGAGGAGGGGGCCCCAGGGGTTTTCGCCACGGCGGGCCTTGACCCGGTTTTCCCCAGAACCAGAAACCTGAGGGCCCCCTTTTCTCTGGGGGATTTCCTTAAAAAGGCGCGAAACACTCGAAGCAGCTAAAGGACCCCATTGGGTCGCCCAAGGACAAGGCAAAAACCAAATCCCCCCTGGAACATTAGGGGCCCATTTAACCCGTGTCCGAAAAGGCTGGGTTGAAGGGGGAATCAAGCCCTTGGGGTCTTCCTGGGCGTGGGGGCTCGGACACTGCTGAGAAGGGAAAAGGAACAGCCCTTCGGGAAAACTTGCTTGGGAAGGTCAAAGGCCCATTTCTTGGAAAATTACCTTGGGCCCTGCCTCCCAAACCCGGGGGAAAAAACTGAACCCAACCCTTCCTCACAGATGATGCTTTCCGATCAGCGGATGGAGGGAAATCTCTCAGATCATGGGGGGGTTTCGTGAACGTTGAGCTAAGAAATTTTTAAACAGTTGTCCCCGGGGGGGAAACCCTTCAACAGATAGCTTGGATGCAAGTGATGTCGCAGTGCCTTTTGCCGGCCCCACTCACCCTCGAGGCCCCCTCCTCCCCTAACAGGGGCTGGGCTGGCGTTTTTCCCAAACCCGGAAGAGGGGGAAAGCTGCAGGCATATGGGGATATCCTTGCTGAACTGCTAAAGGCGGGGGGTGAACCTATGGCTCGGGGCCCCTCCATACAGTCCTAAATGCCTTTTTGGCATTTTGGGTCCCCTTTCCCCCCTGACCTCCCTGAGGGGCGGGGTCACCCCTTTTCCGGGAAGGGGGGAAAGGGGATGGGAGGGGTTTTGAAACAACTACCGGGGGGCAGAAACACGGCTCACATCCCAAAGGAAAGGTTTTCTCCCCCCCAAAATTCTTCAAAACGGATCCCCCAACCACCTCCTGAGGCCCAAAGACCGGGGAGCATTCGGGTTTTACCCCGGGGGCAAGCCCAAAATAGACCGCATACTAGCGCTTGAGAAATTTTGGGAACCCGTCGTGATTTTGGGTTCGGGGGTTCTCGCCCCTACACAAACCTCAAAATGCGTTTGACTCGGTGCATCGGGAAAGGGGCTTGGGAGACCCGGAGGCTCGGGGAAATTCCCGACAAAAGATTTTTTGGGCCTGATAGAAAAAGCTTCTTTTGGAAACTAAAAAGTGCTGTAAAGTGTGGGGGGGGTATGTGGGAACTTTTTCCCTTTTAAATTTCCCGTGGTGGGGCCCGGGCGGGTGCCGGGGGCCCCCCCCTTGTCAACACTTTTAGGACGGAATAATGGGCAAGCTACTACCCCAAAGCCCCAGTGCGGAGCAACACTAGGAAATTTTAAGGGTCCAAAACCTTGACTTTGCCGCCGATGTTGCCATCCTGTCGGGGTCCTTGGGTCACTTGTGGGGGCTCTTGATCCCTTTAGCAATAGGCGAACCCCCTATGCCTGAGGTCTCCTGGACCAAGACCAAAGATTCAGGACTTTGGGGGCCTGTTAGGAACCCTTTTCTTGATCCTGGCTTGCGCGGGGACATTGAAGTCACAGGAGCCATAAACTCGATCAAAAAAGGGGCGTTTGGAGAAGTCGGTACCTAGGGCAAAAGGACCAATTTGGGCGTGTCTTCAAGGCCCTTGATATTTCCAGTTTTGCTCTAGGGAAAGCGAAACCTGGACGCTATCCAGTCCCTTGGAACCCTTTCATTCGATCCTGCTTGCGGCGGGGCCATTGAAGTCACAGGACCATAAACTCGATCAAAAAGGTTTTTTTGGAGAAGTCTTTACCTATGCAAAAGGACCAAGTTTGCGTTTTCTTCAAGGCCTTAAAAACTTCCAGTTTTGCTCTATGGAACAAAACCGGGACCTATCCTTTCCCTTGGGAAAGTCTCGCCTTGAAGCTTTTGTAAAAAGTCCCCTTCCCCGGGACCCAGGGGGTTTCCTTTTGGCGGGCCCACGTGCCCCAAACCGGGGGGTTAAAAACCGTGGGGACTGCATGGGACCTGTTACTTGCATAATCCGGGATCCCAACCCCAGGCTATAAAGGCCAACCCAGCTCGCCTCCCTATGGACGAACCCCCGCCCTCAGGTTGTTTTTCTCTGGGGAAAAACAACCCTGGGGGGGAGGAGGCCTGTGGGGGCTTTCCCAGGGATTGGCTTGGGCAGCTCGACGAGACCTGTCGCGAGGAAATTAAAATGGGCCGTGTTTCCTGCCTGGGGACTCGCCTCGAGGGATCCTCGTGGCTGGGAAGGGGAAAAGGGGGGATGCCGGGCCAAAGCGCCCCCGTCGGCGTTTGCCCCTTGATGATTATGAAGGGGTATATATATATATATATTACTATATTATATAAAATATATATAATTAATTATATAATATATTCAATTTTAAAATATATTATAATTATATAGTATATATATTATAATTAAAATATGTATGTATAGTAATGTATTATAATAAGTATAGGGATAATATTATAATATAATATATATTAAAATATATATATTTTATATAAAAATGTGTTGTGGGGTGGGGTGGGTTTTGTGGGTGTGCGGGTGTGGGGTGGGTGTGTGTTTTGGGGGTGTGTTTTTGTGGTTGTGTTGTGGGGTGTTTGTGTGCATTACACACCAAACGGGAGATATATATTATATAAAATATATATATATATTTAATATATATTATATTTTATATATATAATGTGGGGTGTGTTGTGTGTGTGTGTGTGTGTGTGTGTGGTTTTAAAAATTTTGCTTATTTTTATTTAACATTTTAAAATAGATAAATGGATAATTTTATATATATATATTATATATTTATATATATATTATATAATCTATAAAATATAAAGTATATGTTATTGCAAATATATATTTTTATATATTATATATAATTTTTATAATTATTATATAATTATATATAATATATATATATTGTGCATTTTATATGTATGTATAAAGTTTATATTATATATATTTAATCCTACATATCTATTCTTATATATAAATTTCATACCTATTTATATCTTATTGTGTTAAAGTAAAAAATCTATATATATATACCCCCAAATCCACACGCATGTAATTTTGTGTGTAAAATATATATATTTTAATTTTATATTAATATTAAAATATTATAATTTTATTATATATATGTATATATATATTTATATTTTAAAATATATATATATATAATATATTATATTATTTATATTGTTGGGGTTTTGTGTGGTGTGTGTGTGGGGTGTGTGTGTCCCATATTCTTTATATTACAATAATTACTTTTTATATGTTTTTTATTTTATATGTATAAAATACATACATTTTTTTTTTTTTTCGGGGGGAGGTTTTTATGTTTGAGCCGCCGGGTCCCAGCATGATACTTAAATTTTAATTTTTCATGTTTTTGAAAGCTCTTGGAGTTTATTTCTGGGGAGGGGCCCCATTTTCCCTTTTCCCCGGGGAAATGGCCCGGGGTTCCCTTTTTGGTAATTTATTCTCTCTATTTATCCGGGCAAAATACATTAATATATATATAATATATATATATATATATATATATATATTATAAAATAATATATTAATATATGTATATATATATATAAAATTAAAATATAATTATATATATAGTGTGTGGGGTGTGTGGGGTGTGTGTGTTTTGTGGGTGTGTGTGTGTGTGTGTGGGGTGTGTGTGTGTGTGTTGCATTACCCCACAAAGGGGAGATATTATATATTATATATATATATATATATTAAAATATTATATTATTCATATATTTTATATAATTAAAATAAATTTTAAAATATATTAAAATATTATATATAAAATAAAAATATATATTTTATGTGTGTGTGTGTGTGTGTGTGTGTGTGTGTGGGGGGTTGTTGTTGTGGTGTGTGCGTATGCGACGTGGGACGCCCCTACGCACGCACTACCCAGGGTTTCCTTTTCCCTGAGAGGCCGGGTTTTACCTTTTTGGTAAACATTCTCTCTATTTTTTCCCGGGGACATACATATTTTATATATATATATATATATAAATAATATATATATAAAATATACTTTTGTGTGTGGTGGGGTGTGTGTGTGTGTGTGTGTTTGTGGGGTGTGTTTGTTTGTTTTGTGTGTGTGTGTGTTGGGGGTGTGTGTGTGTGTATTTTGTGGTATTTGTGGGTGTGTTTTGTGGTGTGTGTGTGTGTGTGGGTGTGTGTGTGCTTACACCCAAACCCCGATATATATATATAAATAATATATTTTTATAATATATATTTAATATATATATATGTGGGTGTGTGTGTGTGTGTTTGTGTGTGTGTTTGTTGTGTGGTTTTGTGGTGTGTGTTTAATTTTGTGCTTAATATATAATTATTATTTCCCATATTGGTATATATATAAAATCAGTGTATGTTTGTGGTTTTGTGGTTTGATTTTGTGTGTGTGTGTGTGTTTGTGTGTGTTGTGTGTGTGTGTGTATGTGGGGTGTGTGTGTGTGTGTGTGTGTGTGTGTGTGTGTTTGTGTGTGTGGGGTGTGTTTTGTTTTTGTGTGTGTGTGTGGGGTTTCATTACACCAACGCATATATGTTATATATTTTTATAATATATATATATATAATATATTATAATAATATATATGTTGTGTTGGGGTGGTGTGTGTGTTTGGGGTAAATTTTGTAAAGTTTTGGGGGTTTTGTTTTGTGTGTGTATTAAAATTTTGGGGCTTTTTTATATTATATATACCCTTTTTTGTATATATATAAAATTTTGTGTGTGTATGTTTTTAATATAATTAATAATATATTTTAAAAATTTTTATATATTATTATAATTTTATATGTTAATTCCCCTATGTTGTGTTATGTTGTCCCTATTAAAATTTTATAAAAATAAAATTTTATATATTATATTTTATAAAATATATTATTATTATATAGTTTGTAATGTTGTTATTTATTTTTATATATATATATATATTAATATATATATATATATTTATATATTATATATATTATATCGAGTCCTGGTCAGGGAGGGTTTTTTATTTATTGATTTGCAATGCGGCATTGGTTCCCTCTTTCACCCCACACAAAAACACACACACACCACACACACCCCACCCAAAATTAGATTTTCAATATATAATATTCTTTTTATAAAATATTTGTATATATATATAAAATATATATATGTATATAATATATATATTTGGGACCAAAATACACACACACACACCCCACAACACACCACACACACACCCCACACCAACCACACACAAAACACACACACATATTATTATATAAAATATATATTATATAATATTATTATATATATATTATGTATAAAATATTATATGTATATTATGTGTATATTAAAAAATAATAAAATATAAATATATATTTTAATTTTATATATAAATAATATAATATATATATTATATATATAAAAATGTGGTTGTGTGTGTGTGGTGGTTTTATTTATATATAATATATATTATATATAAAAAAAATATTTATATATAAAATATATATATAGGGTATATTTATAATAATATTATTAATATATATATATATATATATATGTATATATATTATATTTTAATATATAAAAATTTTATATATTAATATATTTATATATATAAAAATATATATATTTTTATATATATATTATAGATGCAATATACTTGTTTAAATTCTACATTTATACGCGACTTTTAAATACTTCTCCTTTAAGAATTTTGATAGTACTGGATTAAAACCTTTGGTTTTTTAAAGACCCGGGGGAAAGTCATTTAATTAAAACCGTTTGCGTGTTTTTTCCCACTGGGAGTTTGTTTGGGAAAGTAAAAAAAAAAAAAAAAAAAAAAAAAAAAAAAAAAAAAAAAAAAAAAACTTGTTAATTTAAGTGACAGCTATGTCTTTTGGGTTAATTTCATGTCCCTTTTTTTCCCCTCTCTATTTATCCTCACTCTGTATTTTTCTCAAAACAGGCCCCTTTGTTTTCAAATAAAAAAATAAAAAAAACGGGTTGGTGGACACATTTAGTGTAGATCTTAAAAAGGGGGCCAAAAATTTTAGCCGGTTTGACCGTGGGACTTGCAATGTAGCGAATAAAGTTTTGGTAAAAAGCGTCACTTTGTGGAAATAATGCTTTCTGCTACCCCTGAAAGTATATATCCAGAAAAGTCGGTGGGGTTTTTAAAGAAACCCTTTCCCATAAGTACTCGCAGACTCATTTACATTTTTGGTTTTTATGTTTTTCTAGAGGGGATAACTCCCTGTGTGTGTGTGGTTGTGTGTGTGGGGGGGGTTTTGTGGGGGGTTTGTGTGTTTGTGTGTGTGTGTGTGTGTGTGTTGGTTTTTGGGGTGTGTTGTGTGTGTGTGTGTGTGGGGTGGTGGGTGTGTGTGTGTTTTGTGTGTGGGGTGCACATATTATGTATTATGTTTGTTTGTGTTTATATATACATATAAAATATATAATATTTTTTATTTTATATTAATTATAATATATATATATATATTTTATGTATATATACTATATTTTTTTTATTTATTTGTATTTTACATGTGTTTTTATATATTCCTATGTGTGTGAGTGGGGAAAATAATTTTTTTAAAAATGAAATTAAAAGGGGGAAAGGAAAGGGGGCGTCTGGGGGGCGAAGAGAAAATTTAACTTCACTGCTCCCCCTCCTTTTGGGGAGTCCTGTTTTGACAGAACCAAAGTCAATATCACTGTGCAATTTTTTTGACATTTAGGCACTTGGGGTCTCCCAAACGTTTCTTTGCGGATTCTGAATTGTTTCAGCTCTCTTTCCATTTTTTATTCAAATTTTACAATTAAAAGTGGGAATTTGGGGGGCGGGAAAATTCAAGGGTTTTCAGACCCCTTGGTTTACCAGGGGGTGTAACACATCTGCGAGACCCCCTTGTCTACCTGATAGTGTAAAGGGGGTTTGGGTCTGTGAGTTTTTATGCATGGGGGGTGTTAGTGGTACAAATTTTAAAGGGGGGGGAATTCATTTCACTTCAGTAATTTTTTTTTGCCAATACCGTTTTATTTTTTTGCTTTCCGTGGTGCAAAAAGTTAAACCTTCAGAAAAAAAAAAAAATGGCAAAACCTAGTCCAGACCAAGGGGAAAATTGTTTTTCAACTGTTTTTAGTAAAAGTTTTATTAAATCCGGACTTTTGCTTAACAAAAGGATCAGAGAGGTCTTTTTTTCATTTATTGTTCTAGTGACGAGGAAGGTTTTGACAAGGGAATTTAAAAAGCGGGCCAAGAAAAATTTTTCACTGAAACTCTGTAAGACGGTTTTAAGATGGGAAAAATTGGTTCCCATATAATCTGCATTAGCCATTTAAAATTGACACAGTCAATATTTGGCCCCGTGCAGTAGAGAAACTTTTTTTTTCGAATGGCCCACCCAACGAATGCTGCGTTTTCCCACTTTTGAGGTGCCAAACCTTCACATAAAAACATAAACAATCCTTTTCATATAAAAAGGGAAAGTAAAAGCATTTTTAAACTCATGATTGACTGACTGGGAAAGTGCCTTGGGATAGCACAAATAACATCGTTTCCCTCGTGTATGTCTTTAAATGTATATGTGTGTATATATACTAATTTCATACAAAACACATTTTTTATATATATGTACTTATATATATATATATATATATTAAAATATATATATAATTATAAAATATATAAATATCTATATAAAATAAATATTATACATAACGTATATATAAAATATATATATATTTTATAATTTTATATTAATTATATATATAATATACATTATATATACTATCTTTTAATTTTATTAAAATATATATTTTATATATATTATATATATATATTATATATATAGGTTTTGTTGGGGGTGGTGGGGTTTTGTGTGTTGGTGTGTGTGGTGTGGTGGGGTGTGTGGGTTTGTGTGTTGTATTTTTTTTTTTGTGCTTTAAACCCAAAAAATAAAAGTGCATTTTCTTATTTTTTAATACAATATGTATATTTTTATTATTTTCTTTTCGACATATCAATTTCTAAATTTTTCTTCAGTATCTACATATGTTGTATAAAATTATTTTTGTATATAAAAACGGGGTATGTAGGGTTATGTTTTAAAAAAAATCTTTCTATTATTCATATTAAATTTTCCCCGCTAGAAGGGCTTCATAAATTGCTCAATAGTCACTTTAAACAAAAAAAAAAAGCGCGGGTTTATGACAATGAATTATTTTAGATATTTCAAACTGTATGTTTCTGTCAAAAACATCTCTTTCAATTTGGGGTTCCCATGGGGAAAAATAGCCGTTTTAAAAAATATCTATTTAAAACCCCCACTCTTTTTTATTGTATCCTCATTTTTGCAGGGAAAAGGGGAAATAAACCCTCTGGTATTGTTCCTTTAATGTTTAACAAAAATTTCCCCCCTTTATTTCAAATACATAATATGTTTTAACAAAACACAAAAGTCATTAGCGATATATACGACTGTGATCAAAAATATTAATTAAAAAAAAGAAAAACGTCTATTGTTTATCACCTCTTCTAGGGGTTTTTTAACCTGAGTTTTAATAACTCAAGTAAATCAATCGAAAAAACTGACCTCCCGAATAAACCAAACTTATGCCACTTTGCAAGATTTTTTTTTTGGAGCAATTAATGGTGGGGATTGGCTTTCTAAAAAAATTTTTATAAAAAAAAAAAGTGTCGTTAAACCCCTTTGGAAAAGATGGTAACCCCTGACAAAACGTTCGTCCCAAAATTCAAAATGGGGCAAGAAAACCCCACTGAGAAATTTTAGTGGGCCCTTTTTTCAAAGAACTTCCCAAGTTGTGCAAAAGCTAATCAATAAAAAAAACAAAAAATTTTTTAAAATGGGCCCTGAAAACCCACTTAAATTCCCCCCTTTCAGTTGCTTGTGGGGAAGGGGAGGATTTGTGTTTTTTTTTTTGGGTTTTAAAACTTTCCCTTTAAAAAGGAAGGGGTTTTCGGAGGGCCCCCAGTATACAATATCCCCCGTAGGAGGGTCAGAATATAATCCTGTAGCCTCCTACGAAAAAGGGAAAATTTTTTTCCCTTTCCCTTTTATTTACTTGGTTTTTTTTTTTTTGTTTGGGACCCCCAATTCTTTGAGTTTTTTAGGGTTTTCCCCTTTTTTTCTAAATTTCTAAGTCTTTTAAAATTTTGTACATAATTTTCCCTTCTTTTCATTTGCTTATTTTATTTTGAGCTTTTTCTAAGTTTTAAATGGGAGTTACAAAAACGCTCAATCAGTGGCTAGTGTACCCAACGCTACATACCCCCACCACAACAAGAAATATTCAAGGAAATAAGGTCATAGGAAATTTACCCTTTTAAAAAATCCTTTTACAAAATATTTGTGAAAAAAAAAATTGGAATACTTTCTTCCCCTTTAATTTTGTATATGGGACTATGTAAATGTGATATGTAAATTTTTATATATATATTAAAATATATATATAATATTTAAAAATAATTATTTTGGATATATTTTAACAACACCCCAAACACCACACACACACACACACCAACCCACACACACAACAAACACACACCCCACCCCACACACACACCCCACAACCAAAACACCCCCCACCCCACAACGCCCCCACACACGCTACACACACACCCCCACACCACACACCCCCACACACACATAAAATTTTAATATAATTATTATATATATATTATATATTTTTTATATATTTATATAGGGGTGTGTGTGTGTGTGTGTGGGGTGTGTGTTGGTGTGTGTGTGTATTACATATCATCATAAAAATAAATACATCACACATCCAAAACTTCAAAATAAAAAATAACCTTCCCTAAGCAGTTCCCGTGCGCGAAACCGGTTTTTCTTTTTTTTATATAAAACCAAGGCTCGGCTTTAATGGGAATCAAGTTTTTGCGTCTTTCCCCTGGGGCGTAGGGCCAGACACTCTGGAAAAGGGCAAAAGGGAAAATTCTCAGGAAACTTGCTGAGGAGGTTGATGGCCTTTCTTGGTAAATGACCTTTGCCCTTCCTACCAACCCCGAGAAAATTGAACTCTAAACAATCCTCACAGATGACGGGAGTCCCCCACAGCGGATGGACCCCGATCATCTCAGATCATGTTTTGGGGGTTTGGGAAAGTTTGGGGTGAGTATTTTGAACCAGTTGTTTCCAAAGGGGGGGTCCTCCAACAGGTTTTTGCTTGGATTCCCCCCGATGTCCCCCAGTGCCCGTGGGACTAAACCCCAACAGAGGGGTTTGGGTGGGGATTTAAAAAGCCCGAAGATTGGGGAAAGCTGCAGGCCCTAAAGTGATACCTTTCGAAATGCTTTAAAAGGGTGGGGGTGAACCTATGGCTCGGGCCCCGCACACAGTCCTGACTGCCATTTTAGCAAATCGGTCCTTCCCCCCTTTTGTGAGGGCGTGGGCATCCCTCTCTCTGAAAGGGAAAGGGGGTCGTTTTGGGAAATTTTACAACTACCGTGGCAGTACACGGGTCAAAACATACCCCGGCAAGGTTCTCGCCCACTTCTTCTTAAACGGATCCGCAACCACCTACTGAGGCATCAGAGAAACCCGGGCATTCTGGATTTACTCCTGGCAAGTCCACGATAGGACCGTATACTAGCGCTTCGAGTAATTGTGGAACGCCGTCGAGAGTTTGGTCGTGGTTGCTTGCAATCTACTCGACATCAAGAATCTTTGACTTGGTGCATGGGGAAATCGCTATGAGAGATCCTGAGACTCAGGGAATTCCGACACAGATTATTGGCCTAATAGCAAGCCTTTATACTGGTACTGAAAGTGCTGTAAAGTGTGGTGGTGGTCTGTCGAACTTCTTCCCCTGTTAATTCGGGGTGAGGCAAGGTGTCCTTACCCAACACTTTTCAACATCTGTATTGATTGGATAATGGGCAGAGCTACTAGCCAAAATCAGTGTTGGGAGCAAACTAGGCAATATCAATGTCTCAGAACCTTGACTTTGCCGACGATGTTGCTATCCTATCTGAGTCCTTGGAGTCATGGGGCGGCTCTTGATGCATTTAGGGAATGAGCTGAAGCCCCTAGGCCTAGAGGTCTCCTGGACCAAGACCAAGATTCAGGACTTTGGGGGCCTGTTATGGGAACCCGTTCAGTTGATCCATGCTTGCGGTGAGGACGTTGAAGTTACAGAGAGTTTTTTCATACCTTGGTAGCGTAGTCCATATCTCTGGGTTGTCATACCAAGAAGTCAGTAACGGATTGGTTCGGCAAAAGGAGCCATGAACTCGATCACAAGAGCGTTTGGAGATGTCTGTACCTATGCTGAAGGACAAAGCTGCATGTCTTCAAAGCCTTGATACTTCCAGTTTTGCTCTATGGAAGGAAACCTGGACGCTATCCAGTGTTCTTGAGTCTCGCCATGAAAGCCTTTTGTAACAAGTCCCTTCGCCGGATCATGGGGTACAGTTGCAGGAAACCAGGTGTCCAACCGGCGGTTACACAGTGAGACTGGCATGGGACCTGTTACTTGCATAATCCGGGATTGCCAACTCAGGTACATGGCCCCTGGCTCGTCTCCCTGTGGACGACCCTGCCCATCAGGTTGTCTCTCTGCGAGACAACCCTGGGTGGAGAGATCTGTGGGACACCCAGGAGATCAAGGTTTGGGGTCAGCTCGACGAGCCCTGTCGCGGGGAAATTAGAGATGTGCCGCGGGCCTGCCTGGAGACTCGCCTCGAGGGATCCTCGTGGCTGGAAGCGAAGGGTGGATGCGGCTTAGCCCCTTGATGATTGATGAGTGAACATTCGCATGCACTAAACTGTGTCTACAATGACAGTTATGATGCAACGTAAATGTATGTATATACCTACCTACCTACACACAATTCAAAACATATGCAGAAAAAATCATAAATAAACTTACATAGGTGAAGGGCATGAAGAGCTTGAAAGTACATACTTACACGCACGTCAATTCATACGTCCAACTGAAACGCACAAACACAGAAACATCCATTCATATACACATACTAAAAAAATATATACATACACGCACACACACCGTTGTGTTGTGGTGTGTGTGTGTGTACATATATATACATAGATAATATATAATATATATATTATATATATATATATATATATATATATATAGAGAGAGAGAGAGAGAGAGAGAGAGAGAGAGAGAGGGAGAAGGGGAGAGAGAGAGAGAAAAGAGAGAGAGAGAGAGAGAAAAAATTATATACATAGATAAATATTATATACATATATATTTATTTATACATCTGTGTGTATGTACATATATTTATTTTTACGTGTGTGTGTGTGGGGTGTGTGTGTGTGTGTGTGTGTGTGTTTTTTACTTATATGTACATAAATAAATAAATAGGGTTTTATGTGTGGGTGGGTCTATGTACATATATTTATGTGTGTGGTATCTTCCTTGCTAAATAAGTGACATCAGTGGGTTTTTTTCCTGTTTCAATCACTGTTCAAATTGGGACCTTATTCGTAAATGGGTGGGTGGGTGGGGGGTGAATATACATGTACATATACTATATGTATGTATGTATCTAGTCAGAATCAAAACAAACACACAGGGTTGACAGTAAATGGGTGGGTGGGGTGGGTTGTGAAATACATGTACATATACTATATGTATGTATTTATAAAATATAGTCAAATCAAAAACAAACTGTCCCCTTTGAGGAGAATCTCAGGCATTAACAGCAAAACATTTCCTGGGGATCTACACTATGACGAGCGTTTCTGACTTCCTTGCTAAAAAAGTGACATCAGTGTTTCTTTTTTTCCTGATCCAATCACTGTACTCAGTTCAACTTAGGATCTATATTCTGTAATTCTTCTCGGCATGTTGTATCATTTATATTTCTGCCATGTCCATCTCAGTACTCTGTGAGAGTTCCTTTGTATTTTCACTGTATTTTCTGACAAAAGGGATTTTTTTGTGTTCAAGCACTTTTTTAAAATGCAGTTCGTGTTTGCCCTTTTCCATAAATGCGCAGTTCTTTGCATTTCGTCATCTTTCCGTATAAGTCTGTAAAATCATCTGTAGAAATATTGGGAATGTGTAAAGCATAAAATATGAAAATTTTTATTGCAGATACTAATGCAAAATAAAGTGAAAACAGCCGATAAGTGATTTCATAACATAAAAATCTGAACGGTCTGTAAGAATTAGTAATACCTGTCTGTCTGCATTGTTATGCTAATGAAGACTTTAAGAATTTTCACTACTGTATCTCTGAAAAATCTGTCACGTTTTTCTTTACAAATTATTACCATGGTCATATAACTCTAGAATTACAAAATTTGAAATATGTGTACATGGTCAATCTGAAAATGAAAATGAAACGGAATTCATATACAAATATACAGATATACTAGGAATATCTCACCCGATCCGTCAACCCAGTGCAAAGTTCCCGGATCTCTGACTTCGCGCGCAGTTTTCATTATATCTCGCACCAAGCCACTGTTTGCTACCAATGCCCTCAAATTCCATCGAATCAGCGACAGTGGTAAATTCATTCCATGATTCTGGTCTGAAGAATCTCGAAGGCTGGAGGAATATTGCTATTATTCTTTTCTCACAAAAGGGAAATTCTAGAAATGATAAGGACAGAAATGAAAAGATATATAATATGTGTATGCGTATACCCCAAAGGGGCATATATATACCATATCTATGTAAGTAAAAACAATTTAATATAAACTCTATCATTGCTTATTCTGACTTCTGGTATTCCAACATGAAAAAGAATTTCCACGCGTGACTAGCATAAATAGTAGAACTGAAAAAGGGAAACTCACGGATGGACAGCTATTTGATGAATCCGACCACTTCAGATTTGGAAATTGTCTTGTAGTACCTATTTACTGGGTATTTAATCCAGCCATTTGCTATCAGGGGAATCTGTGGTCATCCAAAATAAGAGAAGCATTTACCTCCTTGACTTTTTCGATATGCCTTCAAAAATCACAAAAGAAAACGTTTTTAAATTTCATGAAGTCGGATGAAGTTCTCTTACCTGGAGTATAGTAGTTGTCACTGTGATAGCATGGAAGAAATTTCGGGCATAAGATTAAATGGCATGCGAGCTTCCGCTAGGTCTAAAAGTCCATTTCTAATAAGATGGGGATTTTTTACGAATCTAAAGATATATTTGTCTCTGATATTCACAGACCCGCATATATGGGTGGGGTGTGTGTGGGGTGTGTGTGTGGTGTGTGTGTGTGTGTGTGTGTGTGTTGTGTGTGTGTGTGTGCGTTTCGCGCAAACGCGGTGTGTGTGTATACGTATACATACATATATACATATTTATATATACATACACATACAAAGGATCCACCCCTCTATGGTCAAAAAGTGAAAACGAAGAAATGTACAGTACTTTGTCCCTTTTTTCGTGTATTTTACGTTCCAGTTCTGATAAGAAAAGTTCAGATTTGGTTGAAGCCAGAAAGCAGTTCACTAACCTTTTTGTGGTCGTGGTGGTCGACGTTATCGTAGTTTCCTTAATTGCTGAAAGGAAAAAAATTTGATGTATGTTAGCAATAGTCATGTATCAATCGCCGCAGTCGAATTTCCGTGTAG
>NC_051398.1:37422382-37442382 GCF_015228065.2 Penaeus monodon
ATATATATAAATTTTTTATATAAAATTGTAAAATTTCTGTACGTTTCACTATTATTCATGATTTCATCATGTTGGTATATTTTACCAGTTTCATACTTTTTGGATAATGATTATTTTGTAATACTGGGCTTCCTTATTAGTGATATTTTATTATCCAAAGGTGCCAGAAATTAAAATATTGGTATTTGCTTGTATTTTTTAATATCCTCTTTATACATAATAGTAAAAAAAAAAAAAAAAAAAAAAAAAAAAAAAATTAAATAATAATAAATATATAAAATTATAATACCCTAATTTTAAAAAATTATAAATATATTTTTAAATAATTATATATATATAATGCATATATATATGTGTATAAAAATTTGATATATATATATTTTGTGTATATAATATAAAATGTATATATATAATAAAATTATAATAGAAATATTAAAATATATAAATATATATATATATAATATAATGTGTTTACATATATATACAATACATACATACATATATATATATATAAATATATATATATATGTATATATATATGTATATATATATGTGTATATATATATATATATATATATATATATATATATATTATATATAAAATATATATATATATACATATATATAATATATATATATATAATATAAATATTTTATATATATAATATATAATATATAATGTTATATATATGTATATATATATGGTATATATATATATATATATATATATATATATATTTTATATTAAATTATATATATAATACACATATATATGTATATATTATAATATATATATATATACACATATATATGTTATATATATATTATATATATATATATATATATATATATTTTATATATATATATATATATATATGTAGTATGTTTTTTAAAGGGACTTAATAAAACTAGTAATCAATACAAAAAACAAGACAACAAACAAATTAATGTATTATTTCTAAATCAATATCAGCTGCTATCAGACACAAATATAAATATAGAAATTATCTTTTGGTGCAAACAGAAAAAAATTTTATAGGAAAGTAAGTAAATATTTGTACAGATTATATTCATGAATAATTTAAATCCATAACTTAGTATTGTCATACTTTAAAAAAAGAAAGAAAATCATTCCCTCCTGAAACTGCTGTGGCTGCCTCTTGCACTGCAATTTGTGGCCCCTTTAATTGCCTCAGTTCCCCTTTCTGCTAAGTGTTTAATATTTTTAAACAGGCTAGAATAAATTCTTGTGCACTCTCTGAGTTTTCTTTTTATTTCATGTCCATTTCATGCTCTCTTTATAGATGTCTAGCACATTTATCTTGCTTTTAACCTTTAAAACCATTCATGCTCTTTTTTCATGCTCTTTAGGGATTGTTTGTAACTTTCTGCAGCTGAGCTAAATTTCCTTGTTTTATTTTTTTCTCTTTTGTCCAACATTAGTGTGTAGGGGTGAATGTTTGCCAAAATTTCTATGAACTTGCTCAAGGGACTTCCAAGTCCTCACCCATATACACACTTGAGACATGTACTTGGGTATCATCTCGGGAATCTGAAACTGGGTAGAATTGCAAAGGGCTGGAAATGAGAAAAGAAAAATAATGAATATATAATCTGTTAGGTTTCCATTGTAGTAAAAAGGATGAGATAATACCATTTCAAAAAAACATGTTCATTATCAATTTTTATAATTATTAATTATTATTTTATTAATTATTTTTTTTTATTTCTTTATTTTTTTATAACTAACACTTACCAGTAAATGCAATCGCTGTCAAACTCCTAGTTCATCACATATGATTCATGTACACCTTTTGCGGGAACACCACCCGTAGTCTTAATCAGCTCTCTTCTTTGCAGTGCTTGCTCCTGTTTTGTTCTGCGAATTTTGATTTATTATTATTATTTCCATTATTATTATCGCTAGTATCATTATTAATATCATCATTATTTTTATCTTTACTACTACTACTACTACTACTACTACTACACTACTACTACTACTACTACTAGCTGCTACTACTACTACTAACTACTACTACTACTACTACTACTACTCTTTAACAATTCGCGTCTAAACCGTAACCAAACCAGCAGCAGGCGTACCAAGTGCGGCGCTGATTAGGCGTACCAACCCCTCCTTGCACACGTCTCAGGGAAAGGGGGCTTGCCCGCGTATTTTAATAATACAGTTTACAAGTGTGGGGATGTGCGGGGAGTCCAGCACTCGCAAACCGTATTATTAAATTGCTCGGGCAATCCCCTTTCCCAGGGGGACTGTTGGAAACGCCTGATGTATCCTACACGCCGCAGTTGGTACGCCTACTGTTGGCTTTATTACGGTTTGCAGAAAATTTAAGCCCCTATTACACGTATCCGGTTCCTACGGCCAACCTGGCCTACGGCGCCGTAGGAAAATTCTGGCCTACGGCTAGAGTTATTACACGTATTTGAACGGCAGGTGGCAAGTAGGTCAGTGTGGCACTGTTTGGGGGGGAGGAGTCACTATGTCTTCTCTCGACGACAGTCTCGTTGCTGCTGTTTGAAGGTGAAAACAAGAAAAGGAAGATTTGGTCCAAACAATGGATGCGTAAAGGACCAAAAATACTCTCATGTTAACTTAATGAAGGAACTAGCATTAAAAAAAGATGACTGGTTTAACTACTTTCGAATGGATCATGACACATATTTGGAACTCTTAAGTCAGGTATCACCTTTAATAGAAAAAAGGACCTTGCATGAGAGAAGCAATTAGTCCACATGAGCGTCTTTCAGCCACTTTGAGTTTTCTTGCTACAGGAAGAACATATAGCGATCTAAAGTTTACAACAATTATATCGCAGCCTTCTCTCAGGCAATAATCCCAGAAACATGTGCTGCAATCTACAAATGTTTAGGCCCCAAAATATCTGAAGGTAATTTTTTTTTTTCACAAATAACTATAATTTCTCGTTTTAGTATGAAACATTCATACCAGGTTTAATTGAAAAAATAAAGAATTTTAAAACTTTATTCAGAGTATCCAAGGGTACATAAATGTACATGTTTTACCTACATTACATTTGGAAATATCATCTGTCTCATAATTGTAATCCGCACTTGGGTTTGGGAAAGTAGGTACAGGAGTGCTAGACAGAGATGGACCCTTGGTAATGACTTGGGCTTGGAGTAGGTACAGGAGTGCTAGACAGAGAGGGAGCTTGGAAATGACTGGGCTTGGAGTAGGTACAGGAGTGCTAGATAGAGATGGAGTTTGGTTTTGGGCAATTCATGAATAGGGCGTCAATGTGCCCATTTCACCCCCGAAGATAGCGTCATTTATTAGCTTTTTAACAACCGGATACATCCCCGGGTTTGCTAAATGCAAGCTTTGTAACCTTTTAGCCACATACTACCAAACACATCATATTTCCCAATTTGGAGGTGCTTCCATCCTTTTTGCTACAAGGTCCAAAAAGTGATCAGCTTTGCCTTGTACCGATCTGCGCCTTTTTTGGGGGTGCCGGTAGGACTGTATAGTATGCGTGAAGGCAGTAGCGATGAAACATCCTCATGTTGGGTTCCCTCTCTTCAGTGAGATGTCTTCTTGAGATTGCTGAAAAAAACAAATTAATTAAAACATAACATGGAAATTCTGTTTTGAAGAAAGAAATAGTTCTGAAATTCTTTAAGTAAATAGGTATTTATTTAAATAACTTCCCGTTCATTCTACCATAGTCTATAAACCTTTTATGTTAAATAATTCTCTATTACTATTTTTTTCAGTTTTCCCTCAACACAGCATGAGTGGGGAAAAAATCGCAAAGGAGTTTTAGAGAGTCTGGAATTTTCCACAGTGTCGGAGCCGTGGATGGCAAACATGTCAAGATTGTTTCCACCTCCAGAATCAGGATCATTCTATACAATTATAAGGGTTTCTATAGTTGGTACTAATGGGCATTGCCAATGCAAAGTATGAATTTATTCTTTGTGATTTCGGCATCAATGGACGAATTTCAGACGGAGGGGGAAAAACAGGACCCCTTTTTATGACAAATTGTGCAAAGGACATTTAAATCTTCCGCAAGAAAATAAAATTGAAGGTTCTGAAAAAGTATTACCTTATGTGTTTATAGGCGATGATGCTTTTGCTATGAGAACTGACTTTATAAGACCCTTTTGTCAAAAAGACTTATCATATGAGAGAAGGATCTTTAAATTTTCGCCTGAGCAGGGCTCGCAGAATTATCGAAACGTTTTGTAATTTTGGTTTCGCGCTTTTTTGTATATTTCAAACTGCTATAAATTTATTGCCAAGAAATACTAAAAATGTAGTATTGGCTTTTGCACTTCATATTTTTTACGTGCAAAATGTATCAGGTATTCTATCCCAGATGAGTCTGATGAAAGCTGAAGATAATATGAGTCAAGTCGAACAATCACTAGTAGGCTTGCAAAGAGGGACTATGAGAAATACCCCCAAAGCTGCTAAGAAAGTACGAGATAATTCATGAATTACTTCAAAAACGAAGGAAAAGTTGCATGGCAGGACAAATGGTTCACATTTCCCCATTTTGGTCTTTGATGAAATGCACAGATTAAATATGAGATTTTTGGCGTATAATTGGAGTCCCGAACCCGATCCCCGAACTTTAGAACAACGCTTGCACTTTTTAAGCTCTTTATTGTATTCAGCTCCTCAAGTTGTTTATTTTTCTAACAACAGAATCTTTTATTACATAGGATCCAATATCTTGAATTATTTACTAATTTACCATATGCTGCATTTCTCCTTCTCTCTTGAATAAACCTTAGATTTATGAACCACAAACATGGCTCATTTCTATAAAGTTCTATGAATCACTCAAGAAATCACCGGCGCAGGAGCTTCATGGTGGCGACCTCCATTGTCAGGTGCAGCCTTCAGACTGATGTCATACCATACGTGAGCAATTACACGCGACTCCCTCAGTCCTGACGTACGAAACGGCCGTACGGCCACTTTAGTACTGGCGAAGTTCTCCGGGCCGCCGTAGGGTGAGCGTTTCATCGGCCGTTTGCTATCACACCCTCCGGTTTTTTTGAACATATGCAGCGTCGCGACTGACGGCGCTCGTGTAAACCGGAATACGTGTATAGGGCTTTCATAAAAAATGCAATATTAACTCATCCATAAAGTTCCATAGCGTTGTGACCATGGTGGGTGCCAAAAGTCGAGGAAAAGAGTAACGGTGCGATAGGTAGGACTATTAACTAACTCTTGGTGGCTAAGCCCTTCTAGAGCCCTCTTAATTGTAAATGCAATAAATTGCAACTTGTATTTCAGTGGGCATGGCACGTATTTTCCTTCCATAATTGCCTCAATGGGTTAATAAGATCCTCTCTCAACAGCTCTGGTGTACCTCTCCACCTCCAGCGCCATGGCCATAGCTGATGGAAGCCAGGATTCAATGATGGTAAAAAATTGGGAGTTTCCCTGGTATACATTTGAAAGAACCTGCTATCGAGAGATCTATATCGACTTCTCAAAGGGCCTAATGTCTCGATTGCCATTATGATGGCTTCAGATCTCGAGCCACAAACACATTGCACAGGATCCGTTTTATATTTCAAAATTGAGTTTGGTGCCGAAGCCATACACAATTGACCATATCATTTTAGATCTAATAAGGGCTCTATATATCATTAGCGAAGACTCTATCAGCTCTCCATTTATTACCTGAAATGCACTTAGATAGATTTAGTGCACTTTGACATTTATTCTTTAATTGAGCATTGTGGTCTTTCCAAATGAGTCTACGACCACAGAGTAGACCAAGAAATCTAGCGGAGTTTTGAACAAGTGTTGGGTGATGGTCTAGAGTTATCCTGATGTTCGGCTTCCTTTGTGAAAACTATTACCCTTGTACTCTTCCTTATGGAAAACCTAAAACCCCATTGAAGGCGCCAGTTATGAATCATATCCAATGTCAGTTGGATGCAATTTGCCGAGAATTCTGCATTACTGCTGGAATGCCATAATGCACAATCGTCAGCGTTCAGTGAGTTTTTAAGATCTGAGGGGCTGGTAAGATGTTATTTATCAGAGATAATGTTGGTGACAAGATGTTTCCTTGGGGGAGCCTTTTTTGCCTGGACAAAAATGCCCAAAAAAAGTGACATTGTCGGGAAAAAAGTTTGACAGAGAATGGTATGTTAGAAATTAATTTGAATAAAACAAAGCAATTTTCCACATAATCCAAAAGCATAAAGTTTTCGAGTAGGCCATATCCCCAATGTCATGTCATAGCTTTTCTTTATATACAAATGCTGATTTTTTTTTTTTTTTTTTTTTTTTTTTTTTTTTGTGCAAATGCCTCCTGAATATGACTGTCCAGTTTTACTATTTGATCAAGAATTTTGTGTCTTTCGGAAGCTGCATTGCTCATCAACTAGAAAATACTGAATTGAAAAAAAACCTATGTTTAATGATGTGGACGAAGTGTCATGATTTTGGAAAAGTCGGGGTTTTTCCCAAAATTTCATTATACAATTCTAGTACTTAATCATGGCATTATGATTAAGATGTTTTATCACATCTTATTCGAATTCATCAGGCCTGGTGATGTTCCTTTACAGGCTTCTAGTGCTCGGACAAGCTCATCCATTGCTAGGTCTTTTATAGTAATAAAAAGTCAACCTCTGTGGCAAAGTGAATAGGTTGCAGCTCAGCCGCTTCCTTGGTGGTTAGGAATGCGGGATGGTAATTTTCTGAGCTGTTTGTATATGAGAACTGCCTGGTGATTGCATTAGCATATCTCTAGGTGAATCGAAATTGGTTCACACTCATGAAGGATTTTTTTTTTTTTGACATGGACCAAACCTGTGATATTGTGGTTTTGCTATTAACTATAGAGACAAAGCTCCGCCAAGAGTCTCTTCTAGCTTGTCTTATTGTACTACGAGCCTTAGCTCTTGTAAAGAGCACTAAGTCATGAAGTAAGAATGACCCAAAATTCGTCTGTGACCACCCTTTGTATACCTCACTTACTTGGTCTTTATCATATGTTAATTATGTATTACCTCATTTAATTAGTCTTTAGCTGGTAAGATAATTGGTACTTAAATAATTATTTAGAAAGATGATATTTTATTTTCTTAGAAAGATTATACTTTATTTTACTATTTTAGTATCAGGTGCTATATACGTTTACATTATTATACTAAGATAAAGAAACAGTGTAAATATGCGAGTCTACCCTACAAAATTCAGTTTTCTTTATTTCCCCCACAAGGCATTTTTCTTTAATTAGAGGGTACGCAGTTATATTTCACTGTTGCTTATTATATTAAGGTTATATAATGGATATTTTAATGAAAAAAACCAATATGTTTTCATTATTTTGTTTCTGGAGAAATTTATTTAAGTTCCGGTATTAAGTATGTATGATTAAGACGAAACATTATGCTTGTAATATATGTGATCTGGTAGATGTTAAAATGTTTAAAAATATACAATGCTAAACCCTGATATTATAGTCATAACCAGAGAGAGAGAGAGAGAAACGAAACAAGTGCCTGGTAGATGCTCCAAGAGAATATCTTCTTCACAGCTAGTGGCTGACACGTGGCACTTGGATACCATTCAGATGTCTCTCTGTTATTATTGAGGATTCAAAACCCATTCAAGGAGAATGTTTTTTTTTGTGTGTGTTTTTGTTCGGTTTTGTGGTGTTTGCTCCTGAGAAGTCCTTGGAGAGATCCACCCGATTGTAAAGCAGGTGCCATCCTTAGGAATCCTCTGAACTGATACAGGAAAGAAATGAAGGAATTTGAGGAGTCTGTACAGACAAAGGATTCAGGAAGGAAGACATAAAAGAAGGAATACACACATTAGTGGAGAAGTGGACCTCTGTGTCAATTAAGGTTTTTTAGTTGTACAAGTTTAATGATTTATAATTCATTATATTAAGAAATGTAAGATTAACAATTGTTTGATTTTACCCTTCTCTCAGTTACCCCTAAGACTGAAATTAGATCATCCCGTAACCCCTCTTAAAGATTTTTATATTTTTTAGTGTGGGTTCATCAAGAGTTGACTCGGGTAATGATACAGGAGAGCTCACACTTGACGTTAATTAACAGTGCCCCTCTAGATAAAGCCTGAGTGGATTTCCCAGTAGAAGGGAAATAGTGGCTTTGACCATAGAGAGGAAAGTGGGCGCAATACACTCTTGCTTAATTGTAATTGCAAGTTTTCATTACTGATGTTATTTTTAAAAAGCATGTAGGCCCTATTGTGTTGACACAGCTCCCTGTGACAATTTGTGTCCACCAAGCTTCTTTCAATGCAGTGAAATTAGTAAATTTCTGATGCTGTCCGATCTGATCCAGGTTTTGTGCATGCGAGTTACAGGAAAAAGTACACAGATACTCGCAGGATAAGTATGGCAAAAAATAGAAGAGGATGTTTCATGCCAAACACAACTTAGTTCAATATCGAAATGAAAAAAGCGTTCCTCTGCGGACTTGCAGCATGTCACGATGAGGAACGCCCAGATAGAAATTCCGTTTGTCGAACAGAAACACCCTTTTTGTTGCCAATGTGCCAAGAGAAATGACACCTGGGGAAGCAAGGTTCATGCTAAAATTCAGTGCTGTATTTTTTGGGGCTACAGAAGCTAGGTCCCCGCCGCAATTTTTATTATTGCTTCATGTTTAACATTTTCCATCTGGGAAACCATAGGCCGACCAAATGATGATTTAATGTTAGGGGCATTTTAGTAGACTATGCACCGGGAAAGTGAATGTGATACAGAACTTTACACTCTTAATGCACCCCATGAGCAAATGTACGAATTAGTAGGTGGTGATGAAGTGTACTGTTCAAAACGCCCAAGACAAAGATTTCAAGACTACCAGGGTGATCATGTTTTCTTTGCAAAAATACAAATGTAATTTGCTTTCGTAAAACGGCCAGCTTCATATTAATAAAAATTGTAATATGACAGGAAGGCAGGCAGTGCAGAAGATGTCTACAAAATTAAACAAGCACTACAAAAACTAGCAAGAAAGGAAGCACGTGCAGCTACCTTCCCAGAGTACCATCAGACTGAATTCGAGACACGGAAAAGGAAAAAGAAGACATTCCCCAAGATTAAGAACATATAAGACAAGTGAGCATTGGCCAAGCCATTTTCCCCAAGCCCTGAGACCAAAGACATTTTGGCAGCCATCATGTCTGGCGTAGGGGTTGAGATGGATCATGTATTTGGTTCAAAAACGTTCATTTTCAAAATTTTTTTTGATGAGGTATCTTGTTAAGCAGTTTCTGGTGCAAGAGAGGATTATAAAACATTAAAGCCTCCTTTGGACCAGACTTTCACATAATTGGCTAGAGATGATGTAGACCATAACATATGCACACTTACTGGCAAAGGAACATTCATGGCATGGGAATGATCGCCATTTACTCTAAATGCCAAGTGCAAAAAGATGCATCAAGCAAGAACAAGGTCACAGCTGAAGACCTCGCCATGGGAAAGGGGATGCTGATTAAACCATTCATTGGTCTCCAGTCATCTGCTGGGAATGGACTATTTTTTTGACCCAATACTGATATTAAAATTAGGGGGATTTCATCTTCTGATGAGTGTTTGTGGAAGTGTATTCCACATGATGGAAGCATAAAAAATTGAAGATGCTTTGAACAAACTTAGGGAAACAAAACACAGTATCACACTTGGTGAGTGGCAAGAGCCTACATGGACTCTTTCTAACTGAGGCAGCATTGACACAAAAGTACTTGCAAAATTACTTCCTTAAGGTGTAGAAAGGAAAACAAACACAGAGATGAATGAAAATCAATGAGACCATGGAGGTAGATGAAGATCCTCTTTGGTGGACCAAAATCAAAAACTTTTGAATATATGTTCAGTGATGTTTTGACCCAATGAGGAAGGGTATCATGCTGTTTGCAGGAGTAAGAGTGCTGGGTAGGATTATAGGCAATTTGGTAACTGAACAAGTCCTGATGAGGGCTTTGAAAAGTCGAGGGGGCTTAACACGGGGAAGAGGTATGGCAAAGCTTACGACAGCAGTGGGTGTGTAGCATGCATGCTTGTGCTGCAGTTCATGATGCCATGACATCACTGACTGGAAAACAGCATAATACGAGTCCTCAAAAAAGTGGAATTTGGAGCAACAAGACGAAAACAAGACATTTAGTGCCATTAAATAGCACTAAATAACAAAGGCTATTGAGGTTGGTTGGGCGCAGGGTTGGTAATTCCACCAGTGAAGTATTCAGTGTCCTAAGCCAGAACACAGGAGTTAGTAGTAAAGTACTTGCAAGAGCACATAACCTCCCTAAGAATTAAACACTCCACGTACCACCTCCTTTCATCTCAGTCCACTAAATGTAATTTTTGATTCAAAACTTGAGATGGGCCTAACTTAACAGAGGTATTTTACTCTACCAATAATTTAACATACATCACATCCTCATGGTATTTATCTTCCACCAAATTTCGTAACTTCAGTCATAATTTTTAAAAAAATTTAAATGTTGCTTATTATTAAAATAATGGTGATTTTGAATATGTAATTAGGGACTCATTTTAACATCAAGTGACACAAGAGGCTTATGTGGATTTTTTCCCCCTTCCACCCTTCTCATACCAGCCTATTAGGTTGATGAGAATACCTGGAAGTACTGCGCACTCACTTTATGTGATAAAAGGGGGCCCAAAAGACAGCTGCTTTTTAGCCCTAAGGTACTCGTGTCCCTCTCCCAAACCCGAGCATGAAACTTAGCATTAGTAGTTGGGAGGGAGCTCTCAGTTCCCCAGATACTGATTGTGCTCACTTCGCTCGACAACCCCCCCCCCCCAAAAAAAATTTTAATGACGCCCTTGTATAGGATGAGGAATGCCCTTTGGGCCCAGTAGGGAGACCACCGTCTATCCCGACCGACTTATAGTTTTATATTTCTTGCACAAGAAGAGAACAACGCTGATGACTATTGCTGATGACACTGCAAATAAATTTTAGATTAGTTTTTGTGTAAAAGGTAATCTAGTCAAGTGCTACTAAATGTACTACTAATTCCCTAATATTACGTATTAATACATCTTTATGAATGCTATTTTTTTTTTATCTTCTATAGTCATATGTAATTGTTTACGATAAATAAATGCATTCTATGGTATGTATCCATTGTATTACTCATTCACTATATTGTTGATTTTTTTTATAATTACACAGATAGCGACATAATTTATAGAAAAAGTAGTAGTAACAGTTATATTAAGAGTCAAAGCAGTACGTCAGTATTGGATATGATGATAATGACGTTAATGATAATATCAGTAATGACAATAACAATAATGATAATGATGTGAATAGAAAGAATAATATTGATAAGAGAATAGTAATAATGATAACAATAATGATGATGATGATTTTAATGATAATAATAATAATGATAATGATTATTATCACAATAGTAATAATGATAATGGTAATAATAACAGGGATAATAATGATGATAATGATAACAATAACAACATTTTTTTTTATAATAATAATATAATAATGGTAATCGTTATCATAATCATCATCATAATGATGCAGATAATAATAATGATAATAATAATAATAATTGATGATAATAATGAAAATAACAATATCAAAAAAAAAACAATAATAATAATAATAATAATAAGATAATGTTGATGCTGATGCTGATGATGATGCTGAAAAATGATGATGGTAATAATAACAATAGTAATAATAAGGAAAAATGATAATAATAATTATTATAATAGTGATGATGATGATGACGATGATAATGATAATAATAATGATAATATTGATAATGATAATATTAGTAATGATGATAATGACGAGTGAAGATGATAATTTTAAGAATGATAACGATGATAATAATGATAATGACAATGATTATGATAATAGTTATAAAGATCGTAAAAATAAAATCACAACAATAATAATCATGATATTGTTGTAACAAGAAGATTACCTTATATATTTCCATTGGTATTCGTTAATATGCTAGCATCAATATACAGTTCTTCTTATAAGTATATACTGTAACAAACCCCTATACTTATAAGTATATGGCTGTTAACACTTGAAATAGGATAAATTCAGTACGTCTATACTCCTGTATCAAATGTAGACCGTTTAACAGAAAAAAAAAAACTGACCACGTATGCCACCCTTGTGCAAGAGAGGGGAAAATCCAGTGAGAAATAACCCACGTTGTACTGTACGTTTGTGCAGTCGTCTAAAAGGTAAGTCATTGATTCTCTTTGTAAATTGGAAAAGTGGTAACCCTTCCTGTATTTTTTTCTCTTTTTTTATCAGCACATACTCTTGATATCTTCTTAAATACAAAGAAATCGCTTTACATAAGCAAGCAAAACTTATGTATCCCTTTATTATCGTGGGGATAATTTTTTTTTTTATCATCCCTTATTACTTTTAAGGGGAAAAGCAGAATCATAGTAATAGATTTTTTTCGTTGCCATGACGATTAATTGTTATGCCTGTTGTCGATCTCCTGAGAAACATTCACGTGATGAGCGGGAAATATATGATGACGTCACGGCACAGTCGGGTAAGAAATTGAGCTTATATCATGATGATAAACTAAAACTAAAAACGTGTAGACAGATATAAGGCCTTATTTCCGCTGACAAAAAAAACTGTCTTACGACACTAGAAACTGTCGCTAATTTCCTTCGCAACACTTCCCAGAACCAGTCGCGACAGCAACGTGCCAATGTTCCTATGCTGTGCCAAAGGCTCGACTCCACCCCTGTTCCTAAGAATCGTGTTTCAGTTGACGAATCTGAATTCTATTTTTGAATTACATTAAATTATAAACCCCACTGTTTTACTGACATTACATTAGGAAATAAACAGTAATACTAGTTCTTCGTTATCAACACCTAGAAAAAAAAAAAAAAATAGAACTACCGAAATCAGTTAAAAAATGCGCGGGCCCTAAGCCCCTCCCATCATACTTTTTTTTTCGTCTATCGACATCGCTTTCGGACGTCACACTCCTTTAAACGCTTTGAATATGTCACTTTTTAATAATTGATATTGATTACCATTTAAACTGATACATACGTTTACGCCTTCATGATCAATTATACGTTACACAAGAAGTAAACCAATTATGTAGAACATAATATATATTACCATAATTTTATTTTGACCTTTCAAACACATTCTGTAAAAAAAACATGACTCTTTTGGAGCCCTGAATATGCCCAAGACTAAACCTAAACGATACAATAAAAACAATTGTGCTATTGTTACTTGGGGCCATGAAAATGAAATGTGTTAATTAAAAGCGTAGGCGCTCATCTTAGCCAAAGGGCCCTTTAAATTTTCTTTGGATTACATTATTGTCATAGATGTAGAAATCCCCATTACATATCCCCATAATAAATGGAAATTGAAAAGATATTTGAATGAACGTCAAATGAGTCTACTGAAAATGTACAAATATATATATTTTTTAATCACTATCATCACAATTATCATGGTTAGTATAATTTAATAATTTTTATTATTATTATTATTACTATTTATTATTATTATTATTATTTTATTATTATTATTAATGTCATTATTATTATTATTATTATCATTATTATTATTATTATTATTTATCATTGTATTATTATCATTATTATCATTATTATTATTATCATAATTTTTACCATCATCATAATTAACTTCCTCATATCATCATTATCATCAACGACTATCATTAACATAATTATTATCCCCACTGTGAATGTCTGCAATACACAACTTTATCATTATTACCCGTTGCATGTCTGATGAAATGTTTTTAAGAGTGTTTTTTTTGTTGTTGTTGTTGATTAAAAATAACGTATACATGTAAAAACACTAATGCAAGTTTTTTCTATAAACGGCCGTCCGTGCGCTAAATGTGATATAACCTAGACACTGCACTTGCTTTTTGTTCTTCACTTTTTTTTTGTTTATTTTTTTAGCTTTACGTTTGTTTACCGTCGCAAAATATACACCGTAGTCCCTAAGAGGTAAGAAGGTTATCGTTAAGAAACCCGATGGAAAGAGTGAAGGAGAATGGTGTTGATTTTCCAGTTTCTAAAACCATATTTAAGATAATTTCTTATGTAGACATTTCCTTAAAACTGGTTCCGGGTGACACGAATAATAAAATTTTAAACTGATTTGCATACTAAATATAGGGAAACCAACGTAGCTCTACTATAGAAATTAGGTATAAATGTAAAAAAAGGTTTTAGGCAAGCTTTTTTTCCTAGGATAAGGCTAGGTGGCACCAAAGCTCTGGTTATGTTAACCAGTTTTTGAGGGTAAAGAAAATGATAATGGTAATAGCTTTAGAGGGGATTGATGATAACAATACTGATACTACTACTCTTACCTACTACTACTACTGCAACTACTACTCCCTACTACTACTACTACTACTGCTGCTCCCTGCTACTGCTGCTGTTTACTACTACAACTACGACTAATGATGATGATGATGATAACACTAACGATAATAATATTAATAATAATAAAAATAATAATAATAATAATAATAATAATAATAATAATAATAATAATTAATAATAATAATAATAATAATAATAATAACAACAACATCAAAAAACAACAATAATAAAAACAGGAACAACAACAACAAAACGATTTGTTCTTTATAAACCTACGGGGCTCCGAGCAGACCTATTAATTTTATGCGTGTGTCCGTTTCAAGAATAGCTATTATTTGAAAAAGAAAACCTGAAAGGAAAAGAACAGCTACGCCTTATTCTTATTTCGCCTTATTTTTACACATTATTGTATTTTCTGATAGGTTTCTAATAACTGTCACACAGCATATGATCTTAAATTGGAATAAATTAAATCTTTGGCCATAAGATCGTTGACAAGGTGTGTAAAAGGATATGAGCCTTATTACAAGTGGCTTGGAGGGGTAGTGATACTGGTATAACGGCGTTAAACTCTTTATTGCTAAGATTACCACACAGTAGGGGAACACATGAGACGATGTCTAAGGTAAAGCGGTGCGTGCGGTCCGGGATGGCTGGGTCGACCTTAACCACTTTTGGGGGCTGGCGACGAACTCTCTAGACCTAGGTCCTCCTAGGTATAAGTAGTGAGCATCCCAGCTGCCGGAAGTGACTGAAACAGTGGAGGAAGCAGGCCGAGCTCTAAAATTGCTCGGCCACCTACTCATGCATCGCCCTCAAGGCATCTTACATTTGCCTCAAGGGTGACCTACTGGGGTGGTCATCTCGTTCTCATGCGTTGTCCTGGTGGGATCTTCGTGGCTGCTTGTCACTGTCCCTCTTCTCTGTCGTAATCTGTCCGTCCTTGTTATCCACACATCCTCGAAAGTCTTGCAAGGTCCCCCTTGACTCTGGATCGTCTAGACTTCCTCGTAATCCTCGTCCAGGCCTAACTCGGCGGCGTTCTCGTCCACAAGTCCTCACAGATCTCATCCAGGTCCCTCTGGTTGCATGCTCGCCCTCACATCCTCGTAATCTTTATCTGGATCTACGGTTTGAGCAGGGGAGCGGCATTCAGGGCGGCTGATACCTGCGCTACTGACTCTGGAGTGAATGGATCTGTGCATCGTCCGGGGCATCGCCTCCACAACACCTGGGGCTTTTGGTACTGCGTAGCAATTTCCTGGCCCTTTGGGATTACGGGCGTCCCGGCAGGCGTCCACTACTCATGGGATGGCTTAACACCTACTCAAACAAACTCCTGGTCCACAGGCCTCTGGCGATTTTCAAGTGATGCCCTTCCCTTTCCAAAGGGTGACTGGTTCTGCAGCAGGACCCTCCTTCGTGCTGTGTCGGTTTCGTCGGTCTGAGCTATATATATATCGGGGAACCCAGATCATACACAAAAGGGCCAGATAGCAAGAAAAAAAAAGGGAACAGAAAGAGGGGGTTAAGTACCACTAGTCAGTTTTTTATATAAATATGATTTTTTAATTTTCGTTTATAATTTTTTATTTTTCTTTTTGTTTTTTTTTTTTTCACAAGATAAAGAAAAAATAGGTAGGGAGAGTCAGTATGCCACATGGATTGGTTTGAAACCAACCGTCTCTGATAGTATGCGAGTAGATAAGGGAAACGACAACAGCAATTCGAAAGGATTTTTTAAACGTTGTCGTCCACAAGAGAAGAAAAAATGTCGAGTCAGCTGACAAATTGCGGGAAAAAAGAATACTCATAGATTTTTCACCGGTACTAGACAGCAAAAAAAAAAATCGGCTTAAATTTTTTGGGGAAGAAGGAAGGGAAAAGAAATAAAAAAAGGGCAGGGCCCAAAAAATGTACTTAATGTTTTTTTTTTTTTTTAGACATGTTTGGAGCGGCGAGCGGGGTTTTTTTATTTGGAGGGGGTGTGTTTGTGTTTGAGCCCAAAAAGGTGCAACAGCTTCGTGTACCAGATTGTAAAAAGGCTATGAGCCTTAGTACAATGGCTTGCAGGGTAGTGAAACTGGTATAACGGCATAATTTCTTAATTGCTAAGAGTACCACACAGTAGGGGAACACACGAGACGATGTTAAGTTAAGGCGGTGCGTGCGGCAGGTCAACCCGCCTGGAGGAAAAGGGGCTAGGTCGACCTTACCAAGTAGGGTGCTGGCGACAAAACTCTCTAGGCCTAGGTTCTCTCGGTATAAGTAGTGAGCATGCCAGCTGCCGGAAGTGAGTGAAACAGCTGGAGGTGGCATGGGGGGGAGTGAGATGAGGTCACCGTCCCGTCTCCCTACATCGTACATGGTGTGAGACCATATATTTTTCATAAAGAAATACGTTTATATTTTTTTAATATTACTCATAAACCATTTCTTGAATATCTGAATAAGGAATGATAAAAAAAACCCCATACTTGAAATTACAGTACAAGAAATATAACACGGCAACAGAATTTTTGTACAGAAAGGCGAAGAATCCTCATTAACAACCTTAATATCCCTTTAAAGGGAAGAGGCCTTTTCCCAGCATTAAAACTTGAAATGTATTGTGCTCATTAGAATTTTCCTCCATATACTTCTTGTATGTAAATTTCATGTTGTTCTCTTTTTAACTATACGCTTTTAAATTATCATTATTATTGATATTATTTTTCTTACCATTTCATTACCATTATTTTTTCTTGTCATCATCATCATCATCACATCATAATAATAATAATAATAATAATAATAATAATAATAAAGATAATAATAATAAAAAAAGTAAAATAATATAATAATAATAATAATAACAACAATATAATAATGATAATAATAACAATAACAACAATAATAATAGTAATAATAATAATAATAATAATAATTATTATTATTATTATTATCATTATTATTTATAATAATTATTATTGTTATCCTTATTATTTTATTTTAAATTATTATTTATTATTATTATTATTATAATTTTATTATTATTATTATTATCATCATCACCCATCATTTATTAATTCTTTAAATCATTATTATTATCATCATTTTCATTATTATCGCTATTATTGTTATCATATTACTCCACAATAAAAAAAAAATAAGGAATGCAAAACCAAATCAGTTACACCCCTTTTTTCTTAGAAATGTGTATTGGTAACTGAGGGCGTGATGAAGGCAGTCTCATTCGCATGATTTGTTGAAGATGTAGAGCGGAACAGGAAGTTGTGTTTGTATTTCATTTCTTCATGTTTTGGTGAGATCTTTGTAGTAAGGAACATGTACATATTTGTTTAGTTTATTCTAAATTTACATACTCTGTGTCACAGTCCTGCGTAAGAGTGCATACCAGAGTGAGAGCCCTTAATACTAATATATAGATTTTGCTTTCGTATACATAGGTAGGACGAAAAGTCAGACGTTTACCATGACGACAATTTTCCTTTTGCCATTTTTTTGCATGACAGGCATTTTCTTACGAGTAGTTTTGAGTAGGTGGACATTTATTTCCCTATTCGATTGTTTTGTGCGAGCTGGCTTTCCCTTCTAGTGATTTGGTGCGGACAGACATTTTCCTACTTTTAAATTTTTCACACCACTCACTATACGAGGGGGAGCAATTGTCTTGTGGCGAGGACCCACAATCTAGTAGGAGAATTAATACCTTAAGTTAATTAAGAGGCTACCCTTGCTGAAAAAAACTGTTTAACAAAATTATAAATACCATTCCTTGTTTCTTTCAGAGTCAAAGTACTGAGAACAAATAAATAGTAAAGTAATGTTAGATCAATCAACCTTAGGCTCTACGTTGTACTTAAAATTAAAACTTGAATCAGCAGCATTAGGAAACGACAGAGCACCTATTAAAGAGAAATATACAGAAACATGAGCGCAAATTCCTTCACCCGTGAGTGAGTGAGTGAGATATGCAAAGGCTAGCTTCTCCCGGGCCTTCCAAAAAAATATGGACCGGCCTGTGATAGAGTGACCCACTGAACCTCGCTCTCAGCTCCCAGGACCTGGAAAGGAGGCAGGCGAGGGCCTCACCTGCAAAAGGTTATCATAGCAGGCTATACCTGCTATGAAAAAAAAATTATGAACATTCCGGTGTTAGCATATTTAACCTGTTCCGCTGTTATGCTATAATTGTTTCAAATTTTCTTCTCGTTTAAATAAACAAGAGTGACCCACTGTACCTCGCTCTTAGTTCCCAGGAGCTGGAAGGGAAGCAGGGGAGGGTCTCACCTGCAACAGGCTATCACAACGGGACTAAACCTGCCTTGATAATCCCTAGCAGGCGTGAAAAAAAATCGTTGTTAATATTCTTCGTTCCATAGTAATGTTTGTTAAACCAATCAATCTTCTCGGCCACAAAACAAAGAATGACTCACTAAACCTCGCTCTCAGCTCCCAGGACCTGGAAGTGAGGCAGGCGAGGGTCTCACCTACAACAGGCCATCATAGCAGGACTAAAACCCGCTATGATACTCCCTAGCAGTGAAAAAGGTGCCTCCTGACAAACCAACGGCTCCATTTCTAACTTTTTTTTCAACATAAACCGCACCTTCCAACCAGCGATGGAAACCAAAGAAACACCATGCAGGGGTCTCGCCCCCTTCTTTATTACTTAACTTTTTCCAATTCTTCCCATCCTTATACTAAGGAATCTCCCCCCCCCCTTTAGTTCATCCAACTCTCGCAATTGATTCTCTGTCACTTAATAATGCTTACCGTGGTGGCCGGATTGCCATCAGGCTCTTCTGCTGCCACGATGTAAGCATGCGGCATAATTTTTTTTTTACCAGCCTGGTGGCTGTGGTAGGTGGTCCTTGTCTCAGAAATTGTGAGCTCACAACTCTGTAAATATGTAACAGGGTGCTTTGTCTGTGTTTGTCACTGAAGGGTATTTGATAACTATAGTTATTTCATTAAACACGGAAAAAAATTCACCAATAAATTTATTGTCTTAACTTGCACATACACACTACCAGCCAACTTCATTGAGTATTTTGTCTATATGTGCGTTGTCATAATCTTACTACAAACTCAGACAACTGTAAGCTAATAACGACATAAGAAAAAGAACAATAACAAAGAAACAATGAAAGTCACCTGCGGCAGGACGTATATCCGTTTTTGTATCATCAAAAGTTACCCTCAACATTGTAGTAATTAACGTAATATGTTACATGTAAATCACACGTTCAAACAAAAGTGTGGTTGCGTGTGAAAAGTGATTGTTTTTGACATTTTTAATAAAAGAAAGAGTAGAGAAGCGCCACCATCAACGCGATGCAGCCCCTAGTGATTCTATGTGAAAGAATCTCTTTATAGTGGCAGAGATATAGTTGATACTTTTAGCTACTTATGGTAAACTCCTAAAAAAAGATTATTATATTAAGAGCGATAAATAATTAATTATCAAAAAATAGAATTAATATACATATGTTAAATATATGATAAACACACACACACAAACACACACACATGTAGATGGATAGA
>NC_051398.1:37447382-37460438 GCF_015228065.2 Penaeus monodon
TATGGCCTAAAAAGGGGAGAAACATAAACCTTAGGATCTCAGGGGGGCCCCTATATATTTTACTTATTTAGTGCAATTTTTTTTTAAACGTTCAAGGCAACTTCCTTGTGTTCTAACAACCCTTTGGGGTAAAAGCGAGAACTGGGATCATGGGGTGGGGAGCTCCCCATAACACCAAGATATTTAAGGTGTCGTTTTGCATAGTTGTCCTCCAAACCCTTTGGGAAGAAATTTTAGTTTACGAATCTCGAAATTACTTATTTTTTGTTGGGTTGATTTGATTTCCGAGGGAAGCACACTTTTTGCAAACCTCCGTAGAATGAAATCCCCCCTATAAAATCCTAATAAATGTCACAGCATATATGTGATACTGCATTTTTTCCTAACTCTCGTTATTTGAAAAGGGTGCATAAGAAATTTAAAATAGTGTAGGGAAAATACTCCCCTTGTGGAGGCCTATTCTAAAATTGCCTAAGCACTGTGGTGCCTTGGTACCACACTTTTGCTCTTCTCAAAAATAGATAATCCCCAATCCATAGCAAAGTTTCCCTTAACTCCCGGTGTTAGTTTATGGGGTTTCTGTAGGGGAGGCTTGTCAATGCCCCCTTTAAATCATAAAAAAAGAAGATTCTGCATTACTTCCCTTGGTACTTGCTAAAACCCTTTGTGTTCCTTCCCCCTTTTTTAAAACCAAAGACAGATGGATGAAACAGTCCTTGATCTGTGGGGGGTAAACGAGGAGGAATTCTTTTTTACAGGTTTTAGACAAGGGAGGCGTCGAGAAATTTTGGGTTTTTTATTTATCAGCCCTTTTGGTTTTTTGGGGTGGGAATGATGGTTCTTTTTTCCCCAATGGTGGCAAATGCCTGCTGTGTAGGTTTTAAATTTAAGAATCAAGAAAAGGATTTTTTCCCCTTTACCTGTCCTTTTTCAAAAAGTCGGATGATGTCATAAGTTCCCCTCATCCCCCGGTGCAGTGGATTTGCTAGTTTAATGGCTTCAAGGGTTCTTCCCTTGTAAATGGTGCATAGCCTCATTAAGGGGGCAAAATAAATAATTTTTTTTTTTATGGCTTGATTTAAGGGGGAATTACGTAGGATAATGGGGGGCTATCAGTAGAAAGTCCCACACCCTTTATGAGGAGAATGAGGGGACCCTATTGGACGTGGGTGGGGTGTTATACTGCATGATTGCCTTTAAACTTGCTTATTTCCTTCCATCCTTGCTCATGGGTGTCATGGAGTCAAATTTATTCTGCCCAGGGATAAAATCTTTCCTCCCGCTTTCGGGTTTTCAACTCATTAAACTTTTTACTAAAAAACACAAAATCCTTAGCCAAATACGGTTTTTCCCAGGTGTCGTAGTTGCTTACTGTAGACGTTGAGCCTTCAAAAGTTTATTCCGGGTCTCTGTTCATTTTTTGTGCACTCTACCCCCTGGGGGAAAAAATCTGCTTGGGAGGGTTTTTTTGGTTGTAGCTGAGTAAAGATGTTGCCAACTTGTTGACAGAAGTTTCATTAAAATGATCCACTGGTAGGAAATAAAGTCTTCATACCACCAGGCAATTCTTTTAATGAATTTTCTGAATTAGTAAAGGTGGGCCCAAAAGGGGTGGCTGGGGGGGGGCCCTTTTTTTAAAAAAGGGAAAAGTTATTTTTAAAGCCCAGTGCACTAACAAAGGGGGGATGTTTTTGCAGTGTTTGGTAGTGTGTGCGATTGTATAGAGGGTATAAGTCCAGTTTGCCGCCCAATAATGAGTTTTTTTTTAAGGGGGGGATAATGTTATGGGGTCACTAGTATTTTGGATAGTCAAAAAAAACCCTTTCCGTTTTTGCCAAAAGGACTTTCCCCCGGGCCTAGGAGGGGTGGCGGCATTAAAAACCCCCAAAAATAAACAGTATTTCACTATGTATCTGGGGTAGGAGTTTAGGGGACCACCTCACACTTGGTTGTATACATTAATTGGGATGTTTACCCCCAAAAAATTTTTAATACTAAATATTCAAAAGAAAAGAGAAAAAAGAGAGGAGAGGGGAGAGAGAGAGATAGAGAGGGGGGAAAAAAAAGAGAAGAGAAGAAAGGGAAAAAAAAGGAAAAAAAAAAAAGAGAAGAGGGGAAAAGAAAGGGCAAAAAAAAAAAAAAAAAAAAAAAAAAAAAAAAAAAAAAAAAAAAAAAAAAAAAAAAAAAAAAAAAAAAAAAAAAAAAAAAAAAAAAAAAAAAAAAAAAATAAAAAAATAAGGAAGGGTAGCCGGGGGGGGGGTAAAAGGGGGGGAAAAAGGGGAAATTTTTAAGTTTGAGGGAAAAAAAATTTTTACAACCAAATTTAAAAAACCCCCCTTTTTTTTGGGGTGGGTTTATACCATTAATCTGGGGTTTGTTACTTTAATAATATTTTAAAAGAAAAAAACTAAAATATTAAAACGAAGAGAAAAGGAGGGAAAAAGAGGGGAGAGGAAGAGGGGAAGAGAGAAGAAAAGGGGGAGAGAGAAGAGAAAAAGGGGGGAAAAGAAAGAAAAAGAAAAAAAAAAGGGAAGAGTAGCGAGAAAGGGAAAAGCAAAAGTGGGAAGGGAAAATAAAACAAAACACCCTATCTCTTTTGTTTCATATCTAAATTTTTTATATCTACCGACATATCTATTTAGTCAACCTTCTAACTTTATCTGTTTGTATCAATTTTTGCACACCACACACACACAACACACACCACACACACACACAACCAACACACACACACAACACACAACACAAAAACCCCACACCAAAAAAACACACACACACCCCACCACAAAAGGGCTATACTATTCTTCATATGAAAATTCCTCACATGGAACTCACTTCCTGTCTCAAAAAACACACGGCTGAAAGTCTTAAATAAGGGGTACTCGCGAACCTGCTCTGTGCCCATGGCGAGGCCCTTTTCCTGACACAAAAAACTTTGATGCTTGAAAAAACGTATAGGCTACAGTTTTGGAAGGGGGGGCCCAACAGCTTGCATCTTAAAAAACAGCATAATAAAGGGGAAATAGCCAAGGGGGGGGGGATTGGGGAAAATATTGTTTAAAATCCAGGCGACACGGGGAAAAATTCCGAGCGATTATTGCTCGGTAAAACTATTGTTATTCCCTTGCTGTTTTTTTTTGACTCTTCAAACTTTTTATGTTTGTATGTTTTATTATTGAAACTAAAATTTTGGGAAAAAAAATTTTAATGTTTTCACTTTTTGTCCGGGGTCGCGTTTCGTAAAAATGACTCTCGAAGTTTTCCTAGTATATTTTAGTATCATAGAAATGAGAGATTTTCCTAGGGCATGCCACTAGTCTTTTTAATTTTTTTGCATACTTCATACACACTTAATACTCTATATACACACCACAAGTTTTTTATACTATTTTATTTTTATTTGTTATATATAATATATAATATATATATATATATATATATTAATAATTTATATTATTATCATATATTATATATACCATACTTTACACACAAAATATGTATATGTATTTATATATAGCCACCACACCACCACCACACACACATATGGTGTGTGTGTGGTGGGCATATCATAACCCTATTTCTGTCCCAAATAGACCACGGGCTTTTTACCACGTGGTTTAAACCACACACAACCACACCCCACACACACACACACACACCAAAACACACCACACACACACACACACACACACACACACACACACCACACAAAAATATATATTAATATATTATATTATATTATATTATAAAATGCTGGATACTAAGTTTTTATGGGAAAACTTTTGATTTGCTTTCAAAAAATGCAAAAAATTTTAAAAAGGCGAAATAAAACAGGAAAATTATCTAACATAAAATTTTTAATAAATCTAAATCGTGAGTCAGTTTAAAAACTTTTTCTATATTAAAAAAAAAACCCGGCCACTTTTCGGGGTATTTTTTTGTGTGTGTGTGTTGTTGGTGTTGTTGTGTGTTGTGGTGTGTGTGTGTGGTGTGTGTGGTGTGGGGTGTGTGTGTGGGTGTGTGTGTGTTGTGTGGTGTTTTGTGTGTGTGTTGTGTTGAAAAGGTGGGTTTCTTAAAATTTAAACAGGGGGGAGGGGAAAGGGAAAACGGGATAAAACCCGCCCTTTTTGGGGAAGAAGGGGTTTTTATGAACCAACGTTCTTGTTGGTGCGTCCGGTTGTGTACCGGGAAGTTTTATATCCCCTTTTTATCTAATCGTTGTAAGGTAAAATGCTAAAAGTATTGTTAGTATGCCCTATCTGGGCTTGGCTACAAGAGATGACAGAGATATAAACCTCACGAGGGAAATCCTTTTGGGAAAAAAATAAAAAAACATCGAAAGTGCTTTGATAGGCATTATAAAAATTTAAAACATAACGAATTCCTTCCCGTTAAAAAGGGGGCCCCCAAAAATAATGTTTAAAAAAAAACCTTAAAGGGTAATTTTTTTTCGTCTAAGGATTTGTTTGATATACTGCGATGCGATCTTTTAAACGGCGCATAGAGAATTAAAACTATAGTATTATAAGACCAGAAAAGGGTTTGGTTTCCGGGACCAAATGGACAAACGCTGCGTGAAAGTAAAGACGGGTGGGGTTTCCCAAATCGGGAAAAAAAAGGTCAAAAAATTTTTCTTTTTTCACTGAGTGTTCCCCAGTTTCCGGCTTTTTAAAAAACTAACGTAAAAAAAAAAAAAAAAATGTGGGTTCTAAGAACTGATTCCCCTCCTCATGACAAATTTCCGGTTAGGGGGAATTAATTGGTTTTAAAAAGGATGATTTTTTTTTTTCAAAAAAATATCTTTAGGGAAAAAGAACGCGCTTCTTTTTAAACCGGGATATATTAATACAAAAGATTTCTTAAAATTTTTTCTAATATAGAGCGCGGGGGGGGGGGGGGATCAAAAATTTAAAAACTCTTCTTTCTTTCCTTTTTTATATTCAGGTATATAAAATATCGTACCGCATAGGGTATGTAAACTGAACGGAATAAATTGGAAAACAATTATTTATCTTTTCATTTACTCTTTCCTACCATCTCTTTTTGCAAATTTTAGGTATATTCTTCTTAAACATGAATAAAATCATTCCCCCCCGTTTTTTTTAACCAGTTAAAAAGGTCTTATTAGTAGTATAAAATTCACAAAGAAACCAATTCCGTTACTTAAAATTTATGTGTGCTGAAAGACAATTGTGTTCCTTAGTCCTTGGCTCTGAAATTCTCCTACCCTTACATTTTTTTTTTAAAAAAAAAAAAAAAAAAAAAAAGATTTATTAGGAAAAGGGGAATATATATATTTTTATATATATAATATATATAAAATAATATAAATATATATATATTTTATAAAATAACTATCTTGTCTGTTATACGCATACTCAATAATCTACACACCTATAATGCATGCATGATGCATGCTAAAAAACCCACATACAACTAATACCAACACACACACACACACAACCACCACACCACCACCACACAATATTTTAAATTATATAATATTTTTATATATATATATATTATAGGGAATTAATTATTATATAATATATTTATAATTATATATTATTTTATATATATATATATATAATATATATATATTGGGCCGCGGGGGCCCGAATGGTTAGAGTATCGGACTCAAGACTGTAGAGGGCAATCTAAAAGTTCGAGGGTTCGAGTCCCCGGGCCCCGGGGGGCGGTTTTCCCTGGGCAAGGAACTTCACCTCGATTGCCTCCCTAGCCCTGGGGGGCCAAGGCCCCCAAAGTCCTGCGGCCCCAAGCCCGGAAAATCTGAAAAAGATTCCTAAAAGGAAACACCGGCATCTCCGTGGAAAAGGAAACTGGGGACCCTACACGTACTCCACTCCAAAAGCCACAACATGAAAAAACTAAGTATCAGCTGTGCCACGGCGGCCCGACATGAACTACCGTTAAAAAATATAAATATATTTATATAACAACATATAAATAAATATATATATATATTATATATTATATATATATTTGTATTATGTATAACTTTTTTTTTTTTTTTTTTTTTTTTTTCATAGTTTAATAACCATTTGGAATACCACTTAAGAATTACTCATACGATTGTAGATGACAAATTAATTGACCTGACTGACCCGAATTGTGCCCAACCCGAGTGGTAAGTGGCCTTATACTCCCCCAGGCGGTGACCTTTTACACTTTTTACCCCCGCTAACCCTTAACCCATAGACATGTCTCGTCTCGTTGTTCCTTAAAACTGCGCTGTATTTCTTCATCTATAAGAGTCAAGCAGCAATCCCAATGCCCACAAAACCTGCAAGCCATTTTAATGGGTTTCTGAGCCGTTTTAGTTTTTGGGTGTTGTGTGTGTGTGTGTGTGTGTGGTGTGTGTGTGTGTGTGTGTGTGTGTGGTGTGTGTGTGTATGTGTGTGTGTGTGTGTGTGTGTGTGTAGGGTGTGGTGGGTGTGTGGTGTGTAGGTGTGTGTGTGTAGGTTGTGTGTGTAGGTGTGTGTGTAGGTGTGTGTGTGTGTGGTGTGTTGCGTGTGGTGTGTGTGTGTGTGTGTGTGTGTGTGTGTGGTGTGTGGTGTGTGTGGGGGTTTTGTATACATACATACACACACAACCACACACACACACACACACCACAAACACACACACACATATATAATATTTTATATATATATATATTATATATATATATATTATAAAAATTATAAACATTATATGTAGTATATGTGTATACAACATACATATTATATATATATTTATTATATATCTATAATATATATATATAAAAGAGAGAGAGAAGAGAGAAAAGAGAGAGAAGAAAAGAGAGAAGAGAGAACAGAGAGAGAAGAAAGAGAGAGAGAGAGAAACAAGAAGAGACAGAAGAGAGCAGACAGGAAAGGGAGAGAAAGAAGAGAGAAGAGAAGAGATATAGAGAAGAGAGAAAAAAAGAGAGATGCTGCACCCCACACACACCCCACACACACACAAAACATACACACACACACACACACACACAACACAACACACAACACACACACACAACACACACACACAAAACAACAATATATAAAATATATATATTTAAAATTCATCAATCATCATCAAGGGGCTAACGCCGACGGGGCGCATGGCCGCATCTTACCCTTCGTTTCCAGCCACGAGGATCCTCAAGGCGAGTCTCCAAGGGCGGCCCACGGCCCATCTCTAATTCCTCGCGACAGGTCTCGTCGAGCTGCCCAAGCCATGATCTGGGCGTCCCACGGGGTCTCCTCCACCCAGGGTTGTCTTGCAGAGAGACAACTGATGGGCAGGGTCGTCCACGGGAGTGGGGAAAAGGTGGGCCCTATAGCCTGAGTTGGCGATCCTGGATTATGCAAGTAACAGGCCTCATGGTTGGGGTACCCTGGTTGGAACTGTCCCGCCCAATGTAACCCCGAAACGGGGAAGGGACTTTTTACAAAGGCATCAAGGGGACTTTAAAAAGGGTAGTGTCCAGGTTCGCTTCCATAGAAACAAAACTGGCAGTATCAAGGCTTGAAAGAGCAGCTGGCCTCTGCATATACCGACATCTCAAATGCTTGGGTTTATCGATTCTGGCTCTGTGCCCAAAACCATTCTGATTTTGGTCGAAGCCCAAAAATATGGGCTAGCTACCAAAAGGGAGTAAAAAATCTCGTAAATTCAAATCCTCCCGCAAACATGGACGCTGAACGGGGTTTCCCCTAACAGGCCCCCCAAAAACCCGAATTTGGTCTTGTCCGGGGCAGGCCAGGGGCTTTGCCCATTCTAAAGCTAAAAGCCCACCAGGACTCCAAAGGGCTCAGATAGGATAGCAACATCTCGGGAAAGTAAAGGGCTGAACCTTTTATTTCTAGTTTGCTCCACACTGACTTTGGCTAGTAGTCTGCCCATTTCCAGTCCTAAAGGTGTTGAAAAGTTTGGTGCAAAAGGGCCAGCCTTGCCCCACCCCTGAAAATTTAAAAGGAAAAAGTTCGACAGGACCCCCCACACTTTAAGCACTTTCAGTACCAGTATAAAGGTTCTATTAGCCAAAAATCTGGCGGGAAAACCCCGATCCAGGATCTCCATAGCGATTTTCCCATGAACGGTCAAAGCCCTTTTGGGGTCAAAGTAGTTCAACAAAACCCGACCAAACTCACACGGCTTTCCACAATTTCTCGAACGTAATTCGGTCTATGTGGGCTTGCCAGGGTAAATCCCGATTTTCTCCTTCTGATGCTTTTAGTGGTTGCGGATCCGTTTCAGAAGAAGTGGCGAGAAAATGCTGGTTAAACATGTAATGCCACGTGTTTACAATCCCAACGATCCCCTTTTCCCCTTCCAGAGAGGGGAAAAGCCCCAGAGGGCAGGGGGAGTCCAGGGATGTATGCAGGCCCCGGCATAGGTTCACCCCACCTTTTTCTTCAGCAGGGAATCACATATGTTTCAGCTTTCCCCCTTTTCAGCTGGGAAAACGCCCAAACCAAACCCTTAGGGTAGGGGTTCCATGTGGGGGGGTCGGCACAGGCAATGGAAAATCGCTTCATCCCCGCAATGTTGGAGGGGGCTACCCGGTACAACTGCAAAAAAACCAGCCAACGTTCCGAACCAACATATCTAGATGACCTCCATCCGCTGATCGACTGCAGTCATCGGGGAGGGGTTGAGTTTAGTTTTTGGGTTTCGGGGGTTTTTTTTAAAAAAAATTTATTTTTTAAAATTTTTTTTTTTTCCCCGCCCCCTTTCCGGGCCCCCCCAGATTTAAAAACCCCCAAGATTCCCCCCATTGCCGGCCTTTCCCAACAGGGTCAAGCCCCCCCCCGGGGGGGAAATTTTCTTGCCCTTAGCGGGCCGGACCCTGGGTTTTTCGGTTTTAAAGGGCCCCGGGGCCTGGGATTAATTTATTTAAATTTTTTTTTAAATTTAAAAAATTATATATTAAAAATTTTTTTTATATTAATATTTTATTTTTATATATATTTTTTATATAATATAAAAAATTTTTTTTAAAATTATAAAATATAAATTATATTATTATTTTAAAAAAAAAATAATACATATTTAATATATCCCAATTTTTTTTTATTAATAATTTTAATAATTAATAAAATATATAAATTTTTTATTAAAAATATATATAAAATTTCCCAATTTTCATTTTTAAAATATTTTATATATATATATTAAATTTTAAAAATTTTTTATAATATATATATATAATATTATATATATTATATAAAATTTTTTTATTTATATATATATTAAGAAAAAAAAAAAAGGAGAGAGAGAGAGAGAAAGAAGAAAGAAAAAAGAAGAAAAAAACAACCAAAAACCCCACACACACACACACAAAACACACACACCCCCAAACACCCCTTTTTGGGGGGGGGTGTTGTGTATGTGTAGTGTTGTGTATGTGTTTGTTGTTTGTGTGTGTGTGTGTGTGTTTGTGTGTGTTGTGTTGGGGTGTTTTTGTGTGGGGTGTGTGTTTGGGTTTTTTTAAAAAAAATATATATAAATTATATTTTATATAATATTAAAATTATTATTAAAATTGTATTTTATAATTTTTTATAAATTTTTATATTAAAAAATAATATATTTTAAATTAAAAATTTTTAATATTTTTTTTTTAAAAAAAAAAAATTTTTTTTTGCTAAAAAAAAAAAAAAAACTCTTAAAAAACCCGCTGGCTGAAGTGTCGCAGAAAACAGCAGTGTTTTGCACCACCGTACAAAACGAAGCCGACACGAAAATCCCCAGAACAAAAAGTTAACACGTACATTTCCTATTTCGTTTCCCTCTCAAATCCACTAAATTTGACGGCTGTACTTAAAAACTGGAGGTGAAATATAAAAACCCCAAAAATTGGGTTAAAAATCCCGGGGTTCTGCGATGGAAATTATTTTTTCGGTAAGATATTAATAATTATAACGATAATAAAAAAACAAAATAAGAAATAAAAAAAATAGAATATAGTAATAATGTGATGATGTGATGAAATGATGATGATGTGATGAGATGTGATATATGTGTGATGAATAGTGAAAAAAACAAAAACGCAATAATATTGACGTAATAATATAAATGAAAAAATAATAATGATAATAAAAAAACAAAAAACAATAATGATGATAACTATGACAAAAATGGTTGTAATAATAGGGGGGACAGTTAAAATTTTAAAGGAAGATGTACTCTTCTCTCCCGTTTTAACCCCCTTGTACCTTTCGCCGACCCTCTCATTTAAAAATTTTCCTTTCCCTCCCGCTCTCCCGCCCCTTCCTCCAAATCTCCTTAAATTCACTCCCCTCCTACTTTAAGCTCCAATCTGTCGCTCCTACTTCTCTCCTTTTCCCCTTAAAAATTCCCCACCCCCTTTTTTGCCCCCCTATCTCCTTCCCTTCCTCTCCCATTCCCCTGTTTCTCAAGCGCCCTCTAATTTTTCCTTTTTCAAGTCTCCCGTTCTCGCTTGTTTTTCCCTTCCTTCTCTTTTTAAAAAAAAACCCTTTTACCCCCCCTTTCCCTTCCTTTTTAAACCTTTCCCCCCGAAATCTTAAATAAAAAATACGCAAAAATTAAGGGTTTTAAATAACTTCTTTTCAGTGTATTGCCCCAAATAATAATGTGTAGTAATAAAGGGGTTTTAATAATAATATTGTGAAAATAAGGATTAATTTTTGCCAAAAAAATTTTTTTTTATTTCCACAGGTAACTTTCTGTTTGATTTCAATGTCTTAACAAACCATTATCGTCATTGGGAGAGCAAGTGCCGACGGCCGCAGTGACCTACCACGATTTCCCGGGGAACGAAAGGCAAGGCCTTGGCCCATCTCTAGCTTTTCATGATGGCCTAATCGTCTGCTAAACTACACTTCCTAAATGTTAAAAACGGGCCCCTTCACCCGGGGTTGTCTTGTACAAAGAAAACCGGGTGGGTGGGTCATCTTGGGGAAGATCGAGCTTGTATGCTTGACTGTCTCGGGTTCTTCTAGAGTAATTCATGATCCCTTTTTTGAACCCTTGAGAATGAAGTAGGCTTCAAGGTAGAACTCATTCGGTGCTCAATCTGACTAAAATTGCCACGAAAAGCTAGGGACTTCCCATGATAAACTGGTTTTTTCTGGTCTCTTTTCCTCATAGGGACCAATATGTCAGAAGACTGGAGGGAAAACCCTTGCAGGGTATCGAGCAGTGTAATGCCCCGGCGTTTGCTGTAGTTCCATCGACCCCTTTTTCCTTTCTGAGAGGATGATCACTCCCCCTCAAAACAGGCAGGGGGATGCTAAAAAGGCTCACCCCACCTTTAACATGCAAAGGTATTTCCAAAAATTCCCCAATGCTTTGCACCCCCTCTGTTAGGGATAAACCTGTTTCAAAGTATTTAGCCCCGTTCCCTCTACAGATCTGCATATTTTTCCTCCCTAAACTGCATCTCTGAAAAAGGGGCTTGGGTTTTTCCGGGTTTGGCGGATAAAGTTTTATTTGGGGGCCCCCGATCCCCTCTCGACTTTTAAAAATTTCCTTGTTTTTTAAAACCCAAAAAAAAAAAAAAACAAACCCCCCCCAAAAAAAAAAAAAAAAAAAAAAAAAAAACAAAAAGTTTCCCGGAAACCCCAGCAGTGCGGGGTAAGTTGATTGGTGAGGGCGGGTGAAATGACTGGGAAAACCCCACAGAACCTCAAGGAACACTCCCTCTCCCTAAACTGCCCACGCACTCCTAGGGATGATCATTGGGTTTTGAGTGACTTGGAGGATAACCCAACCCTTAAATCAATACACAGAACTCGGCCCTCCGGAAATCCCTGTAGTTCTGGAGGCCCCCCAGCAATGCAAAACGGGATTTACGATTTTTTGGTCATTCCCCCTCCTGTAGCAGCCCATGGGATGGTCAGAGTGTAATACCAATCCCCAACCCCTGGGCCTTGAAAATTCCTAAAAAGGGGCTTTTTTTGCTGCCGCATCACCCCCCAAAGCCATGAAAACCCGACAGACATCTTATTAATCGGAAATCACAGGGGCAACCCTAAAGTCCCCATAAACAATGCCAATAACTTGCCGGGACAGAGTCTGCCAAGACAAAATCTATGTAATAATTCCCCATCACTTTGGGGTTTGCCAGTTTTGGGGAAAGGCCCATGACGTGATTGGAGTTGGCTGGAAAGGGGGGGGGGGGGATTTGAAAAAGGTAGCTTGGGGAAAGAATAATAAAGACTGTAGGAAACTAAGCAACACTAAAATAAATTTTGGGGGCCTGGTCATTCTTCGATTTTCACAGGATGATTTTAAGGCGAAATTTACAGTGATTATTTTAGACATATTATAAAAAAAAAAAAAAAAAAATCCCCACTATGTATCACAAAACACGTCCATTAAATTTTTAAAAAACCCAAAAAAAGCTAAATATATTATATATATAATTAATTATATATATATATATATATATATTATATGTGTGTGTGTGTGTGTGTGTGTGTGTGTGTTATTTTTTGTTCGTGTGTGTCTGTTATGGTGTGTGTGGTGTGTGGTGTTGGGGTGTGTGGTGTGTGTGTGCATAATTTTTTATTTATTCTATATATTATATATAATATTATATATAATAATATTATATATTTTATTTATATTATATTATATTATACACAGTGCCACACACACACACACACACACACACCCCACAAAACACACACAAAAAAAAAAAAAAAAATATATAGAAAAAAAAAAAATATCTTTTATTTTTTATATATTATATATATAATATATATATATATATATATATATATTTTTTTTTTTTTTTTTTTTTTTTTTTTTTTTTTTTTTTTTTAAAAAAAAAAAAAAAAAAAAAAAAAAAAAAAAAAAAAAAAAAAAAAAAAAAAAAATTTTAAAAAAAATTTTTTTTATAAAAAAGGTTTTTAAAAATTTAAAATATATAGTTATAATTTTAAAAATTATAAAATATTTTAATTTAAAAAAAAAATTTTTTAATATTTATATTTTTTTTTTATTAATTAAAAAGGGATGAAAAAAAAAAACCCTTTTTTTAAATGGGCCAGGTTTTGG
>NC_051398.1:37460538-37470538 GCF_015228065.2 Penaeus monodon
TATGAAAAAATGTGGGATACTGATGAATAGATATTAGTACAATACATTATTGTGTTTATAAAGTTTACAATAGTCATTGTTTAATTACTACAATTTTACTTTTATAGTTTTTTTTGAAGTTGTTTTAGCGAATCTAAATTTCAGATACTTCGATAGTCGTGAAAAATTTTAAATGCCTTCTAAGGCCCCATTCGCAAGGAGGCCAAATTTTCCACCGCGTACAACCACCCCGCCCCAGGAGGACGACAGCTAATCCCGGTCTTCTCACTACGAAAGTCCTGATGGTTTTTTGCCCGCCAAACTTTCTTCGGAGGTCCCCTTTGGAACGCCTCTTATTAAGGATCTGGACGTGAGTTTTCCCGGGATGTCTCTTAGAAGTGGTTCCAGTACTGCCTCCCCGGAGATAAACCACCTCTTATTGATACATAAAACCAGGGAATATCTCAAGCGAGCAAGATAGGACCCCCTTTCTGACCTTACGACAGAAATGTTTTTGGTTTGTCTGCAGATACAGCAGCACTACCGATTAGATAGTTTAACAACAAATTCCCAGACACGGGATCTGGTCCCCCGGTTGGCCCAAATTTCAATAATTACACTTGGATCCCAGTGTCTTTCGGGGGGAATTGATGAGATAATGGGGGGCCCTTTGTTACCTCGCACCTGAACTATTCGATGAGGAAGTTAATGTGCCCAGCACTCCGAAGGAGAGACCGCAATCCACCCACTGCTGAGGAGGAGGGAAATTTTGGTTCCCAAGATGCCTGAAGAAGGACCTTGGTGACGTTAATCCCGGAGGACCCGAGGAAGCCCCTTTCCCACTCAAAATGAAAGTGAAAAAGTTAATCGGGGTTCCAGTAAACCGAGGAGACTCCTTGTTTATAAACCCCCTGAAACTTAGTTTCAAGTATGAATGAATAAAACAGAAGGGCACTGACACGAGATATCGAAGAGGAGAATTTACCCCAGTGAACCGAAGTTTTAATTACGACCGAACTGTAAAAGAATCTTTAGTAACTAGTGAAACTACAAAAAAACTTTTTCGCCAGGAAATAGATACAGGGGTTTTTGGTTACAAGAAAACAAAAGATACGGATCGGTGAATCGATGAAAAATTTGATTACTGATAAACCCAGGAGATAATTTATTAGATGATGAACCAAAAGGAAAATTTTGGTTTATAGTGTCCCGAAGAAGATTTGTTACAAGTAAACCTGTAGGGATACCCTGTTACCAGTACCCCTGACGAATCATTAGTTGAGTGATTATGGAAAAGTTTTTTTCGTACAACAAACCCGAAGAGATTTTGGAAAACAGTGAACCAGAGAAAGAATGCCAGCCACCATTAAACTCGGAGAAGCCCTGACTACTAAAGCCAACCAGGGAAGAACTTTTTAACACTAATGCCCTAGAAGGAGAATTTCTGGTTACGGGAAACCCGATGGGGAATTTTTTGAATAGCAGGAACCTGGGGAAGAAGAGTCTTTGGTTACAAGCAACCCAAAAAGAATCTTTCTCCCCCAATGGACGGAAGATAGCGAATACCAGTAAAACCCGAAGAAGAATTTTGACTATTTTACCCCAGAAGAAGAACAATTAATCACCACTGATTCTATAGGCCATTCAAATAAGTTAACTGCGCGGAAACCCTTCGTCACTGACACACCAGATATAGAACCTAAAAACCACTGACAGACCGGATCAGAATCGAAATCACTGATCAACACAATGAAGAACCTGTTACTTTTAAATTCGGGTCAACGAACAACTTTTCACTACCTTATCCCAAATGACGATGAAAGTGTGAGAACACGGAAAGGCCAGACTCACTTTTAAAATAGGCCCCAAAAAAAGATGTAGAAGACTCTCCGATTAGGAAAAAAGTTTCTATGTAGAGGCGACAGCAGGGGCCTTTGAAGGAGATCACGATAATAGTACCGACCCCGAAGAGGATTATGTTTTAAATGAAAGATACTAAAAAATCCTAATGAAAAAGTGGATATGGAAGAGGTTACCATCAAGGTATGAGTGATGTTGAGGATAACACAAAAAACCGGCTTTTCAGACCGATGAACCCCCAGTAAAAAAAGAGGAGTTCCATCATCAACAAACGATGCAAAGACAATCAAGAAGGAAACGTTATCAATATTTTACCACCGCCATCCCCCCTCGAAAAACCTTTAATGGAGATGTTGCCTAAAAATTTGGAATGGATTTTTCCTTGTTGAAAAAGCCCGAAAAACGAGACACGGGTTTCCTTCAAATACTAGTAACGAAAATGCAATTCCATATACCCCCAGGGAAACACCAGGCCAGAATACGTCGCTAATTGTACTTTAGAAAGGTGTTGCCCAAAAGCCCGCAGACGCCAAGGAGGAGCCTCCAACCGGCACGACGCAGAGGGTTTTCATTTGGGCCCCGCGAAAGAACATTACCCATCACCAACCAACGGTGGGCCCACGACACAGTCCCTCGTCCGTAAATCGGTTGCCCGCGCCAGAAACCATCCCCCCGAGAAAAATTTTCTTTTTCGGCAAACGAAGGCCTTTAGCCCCCGAGGAAGCTCCGTCCTTCCCTAAAAAGGGCAGGCCAAAAGAAGGCGAAAATGATTCTGCCCCGGAATCCTGGGGAACCGTTTTTGACTCCCGCCGGAAGTGGGGGCGGAGAGGCTTTTCCCGACCACACGCAACGCTCGTCGTACCAACACGGCTCAAAAGACAATCCAGAACCTTTGGAGCTTAAAAAAAAAGACGGTTATCTAAAAACTAGGGCTAAAGATATAAGTTTGCTTGTATTTATCTTTTAAAGGGGTCTTTTTAAAGGTCAAGCTTTTGTAACAGATCGTGATAGTATATTTTTCAAATGGAGGTTTAAATTTTTCCAAACAAACTCGGACCATATGTGGAAGGAAAACAGGGGGGATAGAAAATTTTTTTGGGGACGTGAAGGCTTTGGGCCCCTTTAAGGTTTTAATTTTTAATAAAAGCTTTTTAATCATACTACATGCTAAATTTAAAAAACAAAACAAAATACAACGTGGTGTATGAATTATATATATACTATATAATAATATAACATAATACACGCAACACGATATAATTTTATATATATATTATATATATATATATATATATATATAATAATATATAAATATATACATATAATAAAAATATATTTATAATATATATATATATTGTGTGTGTGTGTGTGTGGGTTTTGTGTGTGTGGTGTGGGTGTGGTGTGTGGAGTGAGTGAGGAGTGGTGAGTGAGGGGTGAGGAGTGAGTGAGTGAGTGGTGTGTTGTGGGTTTTGTGTTGGTGTGGTGTGTGGTGTGGTGTGTGTGGTGTGTGTTATATTATATATATATATATTTAAAATATATTATATAAATATATATTATATATTTATATTATGGGTGTGTGTGTTGTGTGTGTGTGTGTTGTGTGTGTGTTGGATGTGGGTTTTGTGGTTAAAAACACAATATTTACATATAATGTATATAAAATTTTATATGTGTTATATTATATATAATATATAATATATATATATAATATATATATATATATATATATATATAATTGATGTTGTGTATGTCTGCACGTAAGTATATAAGCATGCTATTGTAAAGCATACACTCCGCTTACATAAAAAACTTTTAACATAATACATAGATATCATTACATATACACAGTTTATACAGACGTTTTTACATTATTGTTTTTGTGTATGAGTTTTCAGATAAAACTTACCATTACATTAAATTTATACTGGGGAAAAAATAAAAAAAAAAGTTTGAGTCAAATATTTTATCTTTTACTTTGAACGGCATTGCAAAGAAAAATCAAAAAAAATGAAATAACGTTCGCGTGATGGAAGGGAGTAAAAAAAAGAATTCAGCTTTAAAAGTTTCTTTTCATTTATAATAAGGACTGGCATGAATACTTTTTAGCAACAAGGGTCTCTCTTGAAAAAAAAACCCGATTTAGAAAAGGAAGAAAAAAAACACAAGAGTAAAGATAATATTACGAGATGAAAAATTTCTGCAATGCGGATAAAGTTTTTTTAAAGTGAAAAAAAAGTATAGTGTATCTAAACATACACACAAAAAGACACAAACACACACCCCACACAAAAAAACCCACACACACACACACACACCTTCCTCGATCTCTAATTACTAAAACACTCAGGGGAAATATCACTTTTCCGGATAAGACTTTTTTCCCTTTAAAAAGTATCCCCCCGGGGGAGGGGCCCCAAACCCTCCCTTTATCGTTCGGATTACGTTCGGATTCCCGAAGGAGGGGGCTTGAATGCTACAGTTATAGCCGCGTTGCCCATGGTTTTCCCCGGGGCCCTCCCCACCCCCATGGCGCTCTCTCTCCCAGAAATCTCGGGCTCACCGCCGCAGTCTTGGTCCGCTTCTCCCCACCTATGTGCACCAACCTTTTTCCCCGCCTGGGCCCCCTCCCCAGAACAACTCTTTGGGCTCGGTCTTTCCTTGCTCCCCGCCCTCCCCCCCTTTCCCTCCGTCGACATTATTTCATCCTTCGACCTTTTCATCCTACTCATGGACCTTTGCTGAGCCCCTCCACACCCCAAAAACCCTTTTTCCCAGCGTCCCCGAGGCCCCCAGAGCCTGCACAGTGAGGATGTCACCATTTGCCTTCTGAAAAGGGGGCGATGGTGGCCTCGACCGTGCCCCCTACTTGAAAAAGGGCCCAAGACCTTTGGATGACGCCCCACCTGTCCCCCTGACGAGCGACCCCCCCGAAAACCTTTGCTCTATCTTCCACCGTCGCCTGAAAGTTAGAAGTTTGCTTTATGTGGCGAATTCTCCCCCAGGGGGTTCAAGGTCAAACCCTCCCTCTCTTCTCCTCTCTCCTTTATCTTCTCCCTCTCTCCTCTCTCTCTTTTTCTCTAAAAATAAAATATATATATATAATAATTATATATATTATATATATATATATGAAATTTTGGGGTTTGTGTGTGTGTGGTGTGTGTGTGTGTGTGTTGTGTGTGTTTTGTATATATACATATATAATATAAAATTTAATAATATAATATATTATATTTTTATATATAATAGTATGATATTATGATATATATATATATATATTATAATATATATATATATATAATAAAAATTAATATATATATGATTATTTATAATATATACAAATGATATACATAAATATATGTGTTATAAAATTTTATATATATAATGTGATTTTAATAAATATAAAATACATATATACACATACAATATATATAAAAATAATATATATATATATAATATAAATATATAAATACAATATAAAATTTTTGCATGTATTATATATATCTATATCTTTCTATCTTCTATTAATATATATATATATATATATATATTTTTTAAAATATATATATAATTTTTATAAAAATTTAATATATATATATATAAAAAATTATATATAATACAATAATATTAATATAAATACATATAATATTTATATATATATATATAATATTAATATAATTTATATAAAAATATATATATATATCATACAATAACCCCACTAAACTCGATCTTGCGCTTTTTTTCCCACTTTACCACGAAACCCGAAAATATCTTTTGGTTGTCGCTCAGTCTTGTCTTGGGTTTTTGCCTCCCCCCTTTTTTCCCATTACCATCCCTGTCAGCAAGTCTTTCTAAATACTTTTATTTCACACAGCCCAAAAAATTTTTAATTTTCCCTTCTGTTCACAGCGAACAGCCGGTCTTTAAAATTTTATTTCCAGCATTTCATCATCGTCTTCTTTCGTCCAGCTAATAGCAGTACCGTTTAACCCCACTTTTCCAAAACTTTTGATTTTTTCTTGTTATTACTTCAGCACCCAACATAGATCCATATGATAAATTGGAAAGTAATGAGTTCAATAACCTAGCTTGTCCGTAAGGTAAGCTTCGGTTTTTTCCGTTTTACTGAGAGCAACTGTGGCGTTTTGGCAATGGTAATTCTTTTTTTATCTCCGGTAAATCTCATATGTATTATTTAAAAAACAGCCCAAGATAAGTGAATTTTCCCCACTTTTTTCCACAATCTTTCCCATTATTGTAACTGTTATCATTTCATTGCCGGTTTTTTGAATTTCTGATTTATTTTTCTTGGCTTTAAGAAACAACCCACCCTTTTTCGTTTGTTTCTCTAACTTTTTTAGTAGTTGTTGTAGTCAGTGATACTGGGGCGGACCAAAACTATATCATCGGGTACCTTAGATTTGATATTTTGTATCCCCAACATCTACATTTCCCTTTTTCAAAATCCCCAGAGAAATTTATAATTGTTTCAGATATATTTAAAGGGTGCAGAAAGACCAAACCCCTGCGCATTTGTTTGCTTCGAACCTTTGTTAACCCAAAAGGGGTTCTTACATTGTTTGTTTTTGGCATACTGGCTTTTTTTAGTTGGATGAGGGTTTTTGGGAAAAACTTTATATTTTTCATTTTTTTCCCAGAGGATATCGTGATAAAACAGTATAAAAAAGCTTTAAAAATAATCAATGAACCAGGATAGGTCTTTTGATTTTCTCTGTTTTTCTTGGATCAATTTTAGTTTTAGAATTTTTTTCTGGACTTTTCCCAGGGCGAAAAATGCTTGTTCGTCTGCATTTCTTCTTTAAATTCAACTTCATTCTTTAGCAATATTTTCAACAAAATTTTGTGTTTTGGATTTATAAGAAATTGTCCTTTTTATTGTTGCATTGGAGGCGCCCTTTTTTTGGGTATAGGAGTAAAGAGATTTACCCGTTTTCGGGCCCATCTTCTTTTATTCCATTTTTTTGAAAAATTTTTGTAGAAGTATTCAACACTTCGCCAGCATTTTGATTAGTTCTTTGTTTTTTATCTACTCCGGGCTCTTTTTATTCTTTAATTTTTAGGCTTTATAACTTCGTCAGCAGGGTGGGGGTTTCATCTTCGCTGTATTGAGTTAATTAATTTTGTTTTAGATTTTTATTCTTTTTGTAAGTTGGAACAATATTGATTCCATCTTCTTATTCTTTTCCATCACATAAACAAGTCCTTTTTCATTTTGATAGGTCCATTGTATTTTTAAATTTTTGTGATTTTCGTACCCCTTTGGTAGGTCTTTAGTTGTCTTTGATAGAACAGTTTTCAATTCTCGGGCATTTTTCATTTAAATATTTTTCCTTATTTGTCGCAAAAATTTTTGAATTTTTGTATTTTTTTTTTTAATTTATTTTTCAACGGGATTATTGTCCCCTTTGATTTTAGGCATCTCTTTTTTCAATTTCATTAGATATCCAGGGAGAATTTGTCTTTTTCTTTTTGGGCGAAGTTTCTTAAGCAGGCTCAGAAAGAGTTTTTTTCCCCTTTCCCCAAACTCTTTTGGGTTTTTTATATCTTCACTTTGATTGAGATTAAAATTTTGTTGACACGAAATTTTAAGTTTCAAGAGTTTGTAGCGAGTTTAGAGATGGTGTTGGACGCCCATTTTTTTGAGTTTTATTTTAAAGTCGATGTTAGTAGTTGGTGGCACTTTTGCAGTCGGCCCAGGTCTTGTTTGGATTTTTTATGAATTTCCCTTTTTGGGTTTTCAGCACTTGTAGTCAATTTGGGTTGCGTTTTCTTTTGTTGGTAAAAACCCACGTGTACAATTTTTTTAAAAACAAATTTGGGTATAACTAGATTATTTGTATACAGAATTTAATAAAATCTTTTCCTCTTTATTTTTATTCCAAGGCGAATTTTTCCCCAGGGGTCACTTTTTTTTCATTTTTCCTACTTTTGGGGTTGAGGGTTCCCCCTGATTTCTTTTTCATTTGTTAGGGATTGGTCAAAAATATTTGGAGAGGTTATAAAAAATTTTCCATTTTTTATCACTTTCAATATTGGTTGGTCGTAGCTTGTAAATACTAAAGTTATGAGGGGTTTTCTTTTATTCGACTTTTAAAAAGCGATCATTTTTTTGGGCTTACCCAATAGTAACCTTCTTTTTTTCCAGAAAAAGAACTGTTTTTTTTCTTTAGTTTGAAACTTCCATTACTTTTTTCCCAAATTTGGGCTCACTTATTCCTAGATTTGAATGTTTTATTTTCCATTTCGTTACAGACAGTATTAATTACCCCTCCTTATTTTCCTTACGTTCCCCGTTCCGATTTTTGATGTGTTTCTTTAATTTGGGAAGTTTTTTTTATTTCTTTTTCTTCCGATGATACTTTAAATTTTCAGTGGTTCCCCAATGACTAACGCGCCCCTTGTAACCCCCCCCGAGGGCGATGTGGTTTTGAATTATCATTTTTGTTTTAATCATTTGGGGAGAGGTTGTCAGGAGAAAGAAAAGTTGAGTGGAAAACCCCGGGCCCCTTTTCAACTGCAGTTCCAAATAATAGGGGGAACTATTCGCCGCTTTTTAAAAAAGTTAACTGTAATACGCCAAAAAATATTTTTTGGTGAAACAGTAATCAGTAGAACTGAGGGGGTTTACAGTATCCACTGCCCGATGCGACAGCTTCACCGCAACCCCGGTATAGGGAGATATATATAATTTTAAAATATATAATATATATAATATATTTTATATTATATTATATAATATTAAATAATAATATATAAATAATATATACAAAAATAACTATTATAGTTTTTAAAATATAATATTAAAAATATAATATAATTTTTATATATATTTGTGTGTGGGTGTGTGTGGTGTGTGTGTGTGTGTGTGTGTGTGGTTTTGTTGTGTGTGTGTGTGGCGGTGTGGTAATCGCCAGACTGTACATCACAACACCACCACAAAACACACACACAACCAAAACCACATTACATATATTATATATATAAATATATATATATATATTTATAAAAATATATATTATAAAATATATATAATATAATGTGTGTGTGTTGTGTGTGTGTGTGGTGTGGTGTGTGTGTGTGTGTGTGTACGGGGTGTGTGTGTGTGTGGGGTGTGTGTTGTGTGTGTTTGGTTGTGGTGGTGTGTGTGTGTGTGTGGTGTGTGGTGTTGCGTGTGTGTGGTGTGTGTTGTGCGTGTGTGTGTGTGGCGTGTTTGGGGTGTTGTGTGTGGTGTGGGGGGTGTGTGTGTGTGTATGTGTTTGTGTGTGTGTGTGGTGTGGTGTGTGGGGTGTGGGGGTGTTGTGTGGTGTGTGGGTGTGGGGTGTTTTGGGGTATAAATAAAATATTATTATTAAATACATTATATATATATTAAAAAAATGTATAATATAATTTATTATAGATATATAAAATATATATATATAATATATATTATATATATATATATATATATTATGTATGATATAGTTCATATGTAATATATAGATTATATAAATACAAAATACACACATGATATACTAAAGATATGTTATTATAATAGTTAAAAATAATTGTTATTTTTTATTTTTTATTCAAAAATAAATACAAATACAAAAGAATAATATTATAATATATATAATATAATATATATAAATATATATATATATATATATATAGTAAAAATTAATATTATATATTATATATTAATATATATAAAAATAATATTAAAATTTTAAAATTAATATGTGTGTGGTGGTGTGTGTGGGGGTGTGTATTTGTTGTGGTGTGTTGTGTGTGTGTGTGTTTTTGTATGTGTATGTGTATGTTTGGGGTGTGTGTGTGTGGTTTTTTGTTTGTGGTGTTTGTGGTGTGTGTGTGTGTGTGTTGTATTTTGTTGTTGTGGGTATTTATTATAATAAATTTATATATAAAATATATGTTTTTATATATAAATATATATAATATATATATATATATACATATTGTATATTTGTATATATTAATATTATATATATATTATATTATATGATTTTATATAAATTATATGATTAAATAAATAGTATATAAAATTTATACAAAATATATGATATAAATTTTATAATATAATGTGTATATTTTATTATATATATTAAAACAATTACAATACAGTGTGATATATAAT
>NC_051398.1:37475538-37479001 GCF_015228065.2 Penaeus monodon
CCCACGGGCATCAAGGGGGAAACTTTTCTGTATTATTTTACTTTCAGAATTTTTCCCTTCAAAAAGGGAATACAAATTTCTTTTCTGTGTCTATGCAAAGGTTCAAAATAAACACAAAAAAAAAAATTTAGGGGGACTTTATAAAAATGTTTAAAAATTCAATCACAATAGTAGGTCGGGAAAATCTTAATGAAAAATTTAGAGGCTGTGAAAGGATAAAATAAAAATAAAAAAAAAATAATAAAAAGTTATTTGAAACCCTCAGATTTTTTCCTATACTGTTATTTATTACTTAAAAACTGAAGATCTTAATGAGGATCTTATCTTGTCAGCAGAGGAATTATTTTTCAAAAATTTTTGCCCACAGAATTTAATATACACCCATGGGATACATACCCTAACACATTTCATATATAATTATATACATAAATACAATTTTATATATTTTATATAATATATATATATAAAATTTTATATTTTATATATAAAATATGTTTATAAACATATATATATATATTATATATATGTATATATAAAATAAAAAATATATATATATTATAAAAAATACATATGTAATATATATATATATATATATTATATGTATTATATACATATATATATGTAAAATAATTTTCATTTTATATATATGTATGTATATATACATAAAATATATATAATATGTTTTATAATACAATATTATGATATATTAAAATTTCATATATATAATGTTATATATACATATATATAAGGTTTTATATTTTACCCTAAAATATGTATATATTACATATTATATGTTTATATATACATATATTTTAAAGTAATATATTATACATATATATATGTAATATTTAAATATATATATGTAAAATATATACATTATCAGGGATATATATACATATATATATATGTATTATACCTAGTATATTGTTTATACATATATATATGTTGTATTATATACATATATATATATTTTTATGTATATATACAATATATATATTTATAAAAAATATATTTTATATAGTAATATATATACATATATATATATATTAGTATCTTTTTACCCCTATAAAATATATATGTATATATAAATTTATATATATATGTATATATATATCCCTATATTTTATGTGTATATATATACATATATAATATAATGTGTATATATTACATAATAATATGTGTATATATATGTGTTTTTTATATATACATATATATATGTGTAAATATGTGTATTATATAAATTTATAAGTTTTATATATAATATATATAATATAATTATATTGTGATATAGAACTAAAATAGAATATGAACATAAAACATATATAATAACTATATATAGTGAAATGATAAATTTTAAATTTATTTTTTAACAATAATTAGAAAGACATATTAAAAATAAGTAAAAAAATTTAATTTTGATAATAAAAAATAATGAAAAAATATATAATTAATTTTAAATAAATAAGTGATATATAAAATAAATATGGAATATTAAAAAAATTTAAAAATAAAAAAAAAAGGTAAAAAAATAAATATAATAATAAAATAAGTGTATATATATATAAATAAAAAAAAATTTTTATAAGGGTAATTTATAATATATATATGTGGAAATATAATATAAAAGGTGTATATAATAAATTTTAAAATTAGGGGTGTAAAAATAATAATAAAATTTAATGTGACATAAAATATAAAATTATAAAAAAAAAAATAAAAAGATATAAACACAAATGATTTTAAAACACAATATAAGTAATAAATGCACAAAAATTTTGTAATATTTTCAAAATTAAAAATATAGAAAAAAATATAAAAAAAAAAAAAAAATATAAAGGGTTAAAGAATTATATAAATATATATATGTATATAATACAATATATTGATATATTTTAATCTTTATATAATATAAAATATATTTTATATATAATATTATGATAATATATATAATGAATAATATATTATGATATTATAAATGATAATAAAATTTATATTTATATATTAGGGTTTATATATATAATATTTAAAATAAAAAAATATTATGATATATAAAATAAAAAAATTAAAAATTTTAAATAAAAAAAATAATAATATATTATGATATATTATTATATAATTATTAATATTTATGTTATAATAATATACATATAACATATCTATATGGATAATATCATATGATATATAAAATACAAAATACAATACATATAATCTATAATTATATACATAACATACATAATCATACATAATAATAATATGTAGGTAATATATTAGATAGTATAATATGAATAATAAAATATAATATATATAATATATATATATTAATATTATATAAATGTGTGTGTGTTGTGTGTTTTGGTGTGTGTGGTGGGTGTGGTGTGTGTGTGGTGTGGTGGGTTAATCATAATATATATTAGATATAATAATATATATATATATATAATTAAAAATATATATATATATATATATATATATATATATATAATATATTTAGAACACACACACACAAAAACACACACACACACAAAACACACACACACACACACACAAACACAAAAACACCCACACACACACACCCCCAAAAAAAACCACACACACAAAAACAGTGTATAACCATAGGAGTTCGTGATTATCCAGCTGGAATGTTTTCTGTGTAGCTAGGAATGTTTTCTGTGTAGCTAGGTGCTAATGCTGTGTGACAGAGGTTGCTTATATATATTAATGGTTATCATCTCTTTAGTTCCTCTCATCCTGTTACTAGTTACTAGTTAGGTAGTTAAGAACCCTGTATCTGAGTGTGTATAGTAATAATTGCTATAAAACTTTTTGGTCATAAGCAAATATTTACTGAATTTCCTTTTACTCAAATAAGAGCCAAAAATTTCCACTTAAAATGTGATTATGAAATAGTACTAAACTCAAGTTGTAGCACAAGTATTCAACATTCATCATAAGCACCAGAAACAAGCTAAAGTTCATAAGATTATAAGACTCAAGAAGTGAATAACAATGCAATTCATTTCGGAGGTAGTTCATGGTGTTGAGCAAGCTTAGCTTAGCTTATTTGCAAAAGGTGTAAATAACATTAACCCATTGCCGACAGGCATAGCATATATGTACATGCCATGCCCACTATAGGTTTACTTTATTAATTATTTTTATACACAGATGGCTACACTTGTACCAAGTCACCAATGAGCCAATTACGAGTACTGCTTGTCTTGCCCGATCACCTTTTTCCTTGATTTACGAAAAATATATATTTTATTTACTAAGTTTTTAAAATTATAGTAAAATATAATGTTTATAAAAAAAAACACCAATATTCCAGATTTGGAAAAAATTTTGTTTCCCCCCGGGGGGGGGGCCCAAATTTCAAGGAAGAGGAAAAAAAGGTTTTTAAGGTTTTTTTTTTTTTTAAAAAAAGGGGCTTTTTACTTTTAACTGAAAAAAAAAAAAATTTTTT
>NC_051398.1:37479101-37481601 GCF_015228065.2 Penaeus monodon
ATATATTTAAAATATATATATAAAATATATAAAATTTTTTTTTTTGTGTGTGTGTGTGTGTGTGTGTGTGTGTGTGGTGTGTGTGTGTGGTGTGTGTGTGTGTTTTACTTTTCTGCCGTTTATATGGATAAATAAATTTCTTAAAAATTCTCGTCTCTGATTTTTGCCTTTGTATATTTGTTTTTTTAAATATAAAACTATATAAAATTATATATATATTAATATATATATAATATAATATAATATATAATATATAATTATATAATATATATATATTTATAATAAATATATATATATGTATTTTGTATGTATTATGTAAATATATATAAATATATATTAAAATTTATATTATATACATATGTTTTTTTATAAAATTTTAAAATATATATATATAAAATTATATACATAATATGTGTGTGTGTTTTGCGCGGCGCGCGCGCGCGCGCGCGTTTTTGTGTGTGGTGTGGGTGTGGGGGTGGTGGGTGTGTGTGTGTGTGTGTGTGTGTTGTTGTGTGTGTTGGGGTGTGATCTATAGATATAAGTATATGTATATATATAAATATAAAATTTTAATATAATAAATATATATATATATGAATTATATTTTAATATTTTAATATATATATATATATATATATATATATTAATATAGTGTTTCACACGAGTTAATCGTTCGAGCATGCGCGTTGCGTATTAAAGTACATGATTACGTGCCCTTTATGAAAATTTGTGCAGTTTTCCCCATTCCCATTTCCATTTGGGTTATCTCTCATTGTACTGAAATTTCGTACCCTTTATGTCTCGCAAACAAAATAGATGCAAAAAGAAAAAACCCAGAAGTTCCAATTAGAAAGATAAAGGAAAACAAAACACGGATCGTATTTAATTTTTGCACTAGAATCAGAGTTGGGATGCTTTTCGTATTACGCCGTTTTTAAAATCGGATGCCAAAAGGGACTGGCGCCGTTACCCCCCCACTCCTCGTCCGGGGTGTTTTCTAACTTCTTTCCCTTTTCGGTCTTGTCCCTGAGAGCAATCCCCACCGGGGGCAGAATCGCGCCCAAAGCCTCCCTTTTTTTCATCAGGTCTCGGAGAGGACCCGCCTCGGGTGCCCTTTTGCCCGGGGGTTTGGGACGGGGAGTGTCACAGACCTTCCCCTCCGCAGGCCAGCGCAATTGTTGCCCTCGCTCGGAACAGACGCGTTTAAAGCTTAAACGCTTTTTTCCATGTAAAATGACGCACGCCCTACTAATCTTGGGCACCGTCGTCAAGCGAACCATAAAACTCTTACGTGAAACGCGGGTCGTTTTTTGTCAGTACGTGCGTTTCCGAGAAGTTCCAGGGCACCCGGAAAGATCTCACGGGGCTTGTCCCCGGGGGGTTGTCGGGTATGCATGCGTTCTTCGCAGTTATTTGAAAAAAATGGTAGAGTGTTCTGCATCCATTTTTTAAAAACAACCAAAACTGGATTTTTATTTCACGATAATCTACATTATATGTTCTATACTTACTAGTATTTAATGAATAAATAAATCGTGATCAATTTATATTACGGATAATGCCATTCCCTTTCTCTCACAGTCACAGTACCATTTTTTACTAACAAAGCCTTGTCAAGATCCGCAAACTACCGCGTATAATGAAAGGTCTTTTTTAAAACCACTGCGGCCTTCAAGGTTAGTCCTGGACTGATAGGCCCGTGTCCACGCTTCTGTGCAGGCTCATCACGTTAATATATGCGGCCTATACTACGTTATTATTCTGAGAAATGGTGCTATAATAGTAAATATTTTTATGCCATTCCTTATATCTTATATCGGGTTTTGTTTTAAAAAATCTCACTCGACCTTGAAGCTTTATTATCCAAAAATGTTCAAAGCTTAGCTGATCAGATGTTTCTTCATCTTTTTATATTACAAGGAAGAGTATCTTGGTTTTAACGTGAGTATTTTTTATTACTTGGTATTAGGAAGCCATTGTCTATGGACGGCCAAAGGGAAATATTTCCTGTATCACTGCCCAAGGCAAAATCAGTATAAAGAAATAATTCTGTTTCCATGCAAATATGTAGAGGATTCCATAACAATTATCGTTTACTCATATAGTACGAATCAAATACCCCTAACTCCTCAGGCTAAATGGGTTTCGACCAGTAAATGTAATAGTGGGGTAGCGGCAAGACACGTAAATACCTTACACACAACGGTACTTTTTCCTTGCCCCTCTTTCCTCTGACCCTCCCCACCGCCGCCCTCTCACCTACGACTCCTCCTTCCACCGTACAAGACAGGAATCTCAGGGTAGTATTCCCTGGCCTACACCTGCCCAAAAGATTAATGGAGACAGGTGTTTCGTCGGGGTTCGAAGCTTCTTGGAAGTTGGGAACGGGATGCGTTTTGGTTTAGTGATTATTTTCCGTCTTGTTGCTTTAATTATGTAGTTCGGGTAGGAGGTCCCTCCATTTAAGATCATTAGTCGTTATTAAACCAAATCATTATTC
>NC_051398.1:37484101-37489101 GCF_015228065.2 Penaeus monodon
TCTGATTTTGACATTTTCTTCGGAGAGAAACTTTCGAAAATTAAGAATGGCGGAGGATATCGTCGGTTCCCAGGACTTTAAAATCTGACAAGAAATGTCATTTTATCCCTCAGTCTCGAACAACCGTGCATAAGAAGTTCCGTAACGTGTGTGTTTTCTGCTCTGCTTACGACCCGTGCGCCACAGACAGCTAACGGTCACTTTTAAATATACGTGGGAAGTAAAAAGTGACATTGCAGTGACATTACTGGGACGAAGAAAGCAAAGCGCTATTTACATGCACGTGGTTATTCTATGGTAAACAACGGCTGTGGGAAAAGGTGATTTTAGTGATGGCGGTGATGAGGGTTGTGTTAAAAACAACGATAAAACAGAGGGAAAAAGAGTCGTTTTTTGGGATAATTAATATTATTTCAAGATATTTTCTTTTGATAATCCTTGTTAAAATATACTAATGGTTTATTTTAGCAAGATCGCACCATTACTTACGCTTGATGTTGTCTTTAATGACATTTTTAAAATTCCCTTTATTTTTGGTTCTTTCTTCGAAAACTGAGAACATAAAACAAAAATTTCTCCTTGAACTTTTATCTGTGTCCCGCGAAACCTAAAGCTTCCCCATGAAATTTTAGTGCATTATTATGCTTGTGTTGATGTGTATGTGCCCCGCTATTTTCCTTGTCCGCGAGGTCGTAGATTCTAATTTTTTGAAATGGTTAGTGTTCTCACTTGTTTTCCTCTTCAATTGTTCGTATTTACTCGGTTCCGCTTATTTTACATGCGAATCTGTGCGTGTATGCGTCCGAATGAATGTTTGTGTCTGTGCGTGCGGATGCGGCGTTCAAGCGTGAATGAGTACATTAGGCGTCCACACCTTGCCTGAGGCCGCATCCGTATAGGAACCACAAATATGATTAAACGGGCCTGATTACTGTCGGGAGGAATTCGTTCGTAAACTTATAATGATAATGGATACAATGACCATTCATAAATTGATTTACGTTCTGGTTTGGGAAATTTCCTTTTAGCATATCAGTGTTGTTTGTCTCTTTGAATGATAATGAATCTTTTAGGTCTGTTAAGTTGAAATATTATCAAGTTGTTAAAAAATGGTGTGTAATAATTCTTTTTTATGATGTATTGGTCTTATAAATTTTTTATTTGGCAATTTATTTCCTAATACTCAAATAAAAAACACCAAGACGATAAAGGAATGGTTTGGAAAAACGTAATCAACTCTGAAAAGAAAATTTAATAGCCTCAAATACAACCATAACATCCCACGACATAAAAGTTCACTCGTCCGGAATGTGTTATTATGATGGCGGTATAGAAAGGCCGTGTTCGCTTTCGTTGTCGAGTCCATATTACCCACGATTGCTCGGCTCCCCTGTACGTAGAGTCCATTTTGCATAGCGTGATAACGGGAAGGATGACCATGTTGCTGGTTGGTGGATGGCACTCTTTTCACGCTAATGTCATCGCTTTTTTTAGTGACCTTCCAAGGAAAACGAGAGAAAATTTCCGTAGAAAATTAGGCTTATAGTTTAGGGGACTTTCATGGTAGATAATGGTAGCCTTTGTTTACATAAATGGTCATAATTTTGTAAGATATAGAATATTTAAACCCCATAGTTTTTTACTTCCGATGTTTTGTGACGAGTGAAAGTATCTTTCGTCAGCTACTGAGAATATTAGCAAACTTTCGGAAAAATATAATGCACGACAACTCCCTCGCGAATTGAATGTAAAAATGCAAATGATAGCTGTCTCTATAAATTGCAGGTCATTCTACTCTCGGCGTCTGCCTCGGCGCTCCAATCGACGAGCTCCTGTCGCGCCGCAGATTCAAGGATGACCTCCAGTTCACCGACGCTTACGAAGCATCCATTCAGTTGAGGGCCCACCCCCAGGCGTCGGGAGGCATCCTGTGGACCGGCACGAAAAGCAGCGCATCCCTTTGCCCAGAGACCGACAGCTGGGAGGAAATCGCCGCTAAAAAGTCTTTATTCCTTTATCTGCAGAAAGCGAACCCAAATAGTTAAACAACTGATAGAAGCCCGGAAAGACATAAAGCAGGAAGGGGTAAAAACAGACGCCCAAGAATAACGAAAAGCTAAAATGACAAAAAACCGGGGATGGGGGAGCTCAAAGGAGCGAAGACAAGCGGACCAAAAAGTGAAGAAGACTCGCGCCCGACCTCACATCCGTTCTTCAATAATAGAGCAAAGGAAAAAATAAAGAAAAGAAGTGGGGAAAGACGATGAGGGAAGAGTCGGCGGGGTTAAAATAAGGAAATTAAATCCAATTGTCACAGCGTGAAAGAAAGGTATGTTGCGTATCTTTTGTGGGATTGCGCTTAAAGCTTTTTACTGCCTGGTATTAAAAAACAAGTTTATATAATTTAAAATGATTTAAAAAAAGGTTACTTTTCGAAAGCATATATTTTAGAAGATAAATAATAAACCCTTTATTGAATATGTAAAAAATTGAATGTTTCAAAATAACGGGTTTTTTTTCCTTTCAGCGTATGGAAGCGAAAAAGGGGAACATCCAAAAAATTTGGCATTTTTCAGATACCAGTGAAAAACAAGAAGTCGAGCAGTGTTCGGTCACCGGGCATGTACGGCGAGGGGGGATAAAAGTGGCCTTTTCTCCAATCGCAGATGGCGAATATTGTACGTTACGTATACACTGCCCACCGCGGATCAGCCCCCCCTTAGGAACATCGAGTCTTCTCGAATTTAATTTTAATATGTAAATTGGGATCTGATGTCAATAGATTATTAGATACAACTACACTTATTGTGTTTATAAAGTTTACAATATCATTGTTAAAATTTACTATCATATTTTATTTATTGATTTTTTTTGAAAGTTGTCTTATGCGATATCAAAATTTTCAGTACTTCGATAGTCGGAAAAATTTAAATCCCTTTTCAAAGGCCCCCCATTCGCAAGGAGGCCAAATTTTTCCCACGCGTACAACCCCGCCGCCCCATGAGGACACAGCAAATCCGGTCTTCTCCTACCAAAGTCCTGATGGTGTTTTGCCCGCCGAACTTCTTCGGAGGTCCCCGGGAAAACAGCCTTTTATTACAGATGATTGGACGCTGAGTCTTCCCTGGATGTCTCTTCAAAAGGGGGTTTACCAGTACTGCCTCCCCGGGTAATGAACCCCCTCTTATTGAAACACTGCACGGGGAAATATCTCTAACGACGATGAAAGATGAGGACCCTTTCCTGGGCCCTTTACGACAGAAATCCCTTCTGGATTTCTGCAGATTCCAGCACACCGATTAGATAGTTTAACAAAAAATTTCCAGACCGGTCTCTGGTGCCCGAGTTAGGCCAATTCAAAAATTACACTTTGGATACCGTTCCTTCGGTGGATATTCTGATGTAGATAATGGAGGAGCACTTGTTCCTCAGCATGAACTATTCGATAGGAATTTAATGTGACCAGCACCCTGAAGGAAGACCGAAATCACTACCATGCTGAGGAGGAGGGAAATTTTGGTTCCCAAAGCCTGAAGAAGGCCCCTTTGGGGACTGTTAATCCCGGAGAGCCGGGGAAGCCCCTTCCACTTAAATGAAAGTGAAAAATTAATCTGGTCTCCATAAACCGGGGAAGACCCCTTTGATTTAAACAACCTAAACTTAGTTTCAAGTTGAATAAATCACGAAGGGTCCTGCCCACGATATTTCGAAGAGGGACTTACCCCCCAGTAAACCTAAATTTTTTTAATTACGACCGAACCCTTTGTAGAAAAATCTTTAGAACTAGTGAAACTACAAAAAAAACCTTTTTACCCCCAGTGAAATAATCGAGGTTTTGGTTACAAGTAAAACGAAGATACGGATCCGGGAAAATCCAAGAATATTTGTTACTGATAAACCGGGAGATGAATTTAATGACGATAAACCAAAAGGTTTTTTGGGGGGGTTATAGTGCCCCTGAAAAGTTTTGCTTAAAGAAAACCTTAGAGGAACCCTGTTACCATACCCCTGCGAATCATTAGTTGCTATGATTAGGAAAATTTTTTCGTTACAGAAAAAACCCGAAGAGTTTTTTGGGGCAACATAACCAGAGAAAGAATTGCCACCCACCTTTAAAAACCGGAAAAACCCTCTACTAAAAGCCAACCAGGGGAAAAACTGTTTAACACTAATGCCCTAGAAGGAAAATTTTCTGGTTACGGTGAACCCGATGGGGGAATTTTTGAATGCATTAAACCTGGGGAAGAAGAGTTTTTGGTTACAAGCAACCCAAAAAGAATCTCTTTCACCATGCGACGGAAGATATGCTAAATACCAGTGCCCCGAAGAAGAATTTCTGACTACTTTTACACCAGAAGAAAAAAATTAAATCCCCATGATTTATGGCCATTCAAATATTAGTGTAACTGCTGCGGAAACCTTCGTCCTGACACCCCAATTAGAACCTGAAACCACTGACAGCCCGGGTACAGAATCTGAAATCATGATAAACACAATGAAAAACCCTGTTACTTTTAAATTTCGCAACGAAAACTCTTCACTACCGTTATGCCAAAGTGACGATAAAAAGTGAGAAAACACGGAAGGCCAACCACTTTCTGAAATAGGCACCGAAAAAGATGTGAAACTCTCCGATTATGGAAAAGATTCTATGCTAAGGCTGACGCAGTGGCCTTTTTTAAAGGAGACTCCATGATAATGTACTACGACCCCCGAAGATGCTGATTATGTATTAAATGCTAATGATACTCAAATCCAAATGACAAAGGGGATATGGAAGAGGCTCTCCATCAATGATAGAGTGATGTTGAGGAATAACAAAAACCGGGCTTTTGCAGCCCCGATGAACCGCCAGTTAAAGAAGAGGAGTCTCCATCAAAAAAACAAACGATGAAAAACGAAAATAAAAAGGGAAAAACTTTATCAATATTTTCCCCCGCCATCGCCCTCGAAAAAGCTCTTTAAGGAGATTTTGGGCCAAAGATTTGGACATGAGCATT
>NC_051398.1:37512836-37515336 GCF_015228065.2 Penaeus monodon
GCTGTCGTCCTCACTGGGGCGGCGGTGGTTGTACGCGGTGGAAAGATTTGGCCTCCTTGCGAATGGGGCCTTAGAAAGGCATTTAATTCTTCACGACTATCGAAGTATCTGAAAATTTAGATATCGCATAAGACAACTTGCAAAAAAAATCATATAAAAGTAAAATATGATAGTAATTATAACAATGACTATTGTAATCTTTATAAACACAATAATGTGTAGTTGTATCTAATAATCTATTGACATCAGTATCCCACATTTACATATTAACTGTATAAATTCGAGAAGAGCTCGATGCTTACCTAAGGAGGGGCCTGTATCCGCGGTGGTCAGCTGTATACGTAACGTACAATATTCGACCATCTGCGAATTGGACGAAATAGCTGCCACTTTGATCCGCCTCGCCGTACATGGCCTGGTGACCGAACACCTGCTCTGACTTCTTGTTCTTCACTGCGTATCTGAAACTGCCAAGTTGTTTGGATGTTCCCCTTTTTCTGCTTCCATACGCCTGTAAAGGAAAAATAACCTGTTATTCTGAAACATTCTAATTTTATACATATTCAATAAGGTATCATTATATTATCTTCTAAAATATATGTCTGTACGAAATGTAACCTTTTTGTAAATCAGTTTGAAATATATATAAACTTGTTTTGAATACCAGGCATGTAAATGCATTTAAGCGCATATCCGACAATAAGATACGCTAACATACCTTGCTTGCACGCTGTGACAAATCTGGATTTAATTTCCTTATTCTAATCCTGCGCACGACTCTTCCATCATCGTCTTCCTCACTCTCTTCTTCTTTATTCATATTCCTTAGCTCTATTATGTGAAGAACGGACTGATTGAGGTCGGGACGCGAGTCTTCTTCACTTTCCGAGTCCGCTTCGTCTTCGCTTCCTTCGAGCTCCTCCATCCCGGCTTTTCTTGTCATTTTCAGCTGTTTCGTTATTTCTTTGGACGTCTGTTCTACCAGTTCCTGCTTGATGTCTTCCGGAGCTTCTATCAGCTTGTTTAACATATTGGTTACGCTTTCTGCAGATAAAGGAATAACAGACTTTTCAGCGGCGATTTCCTCCGAGCTGTCGGTCTCTGAGGCAAAGGGATGCGCTGCTTTTCGTGCCGCGTCCACAGGATGCCTCCCGACGCCATGGCGGTGACCCTCAACTGAATGAGATGCTTCGTAAGCGTCGGTGAACTGGAGGTCATCCTTGAATCTGCGGCGCGACAGGAGCTCGTCGATTGGAGCGCCGAGGCAGACGCTCGAGAGTAGAATGACCTGCAATTATAGAGACAGCTATCATTTAGCATTTTTACATTCAATTCGCGAGGGAGTTGTCGTGCATTATATTTTACCGAAAGTTTGCTAATATTCTCAGTAGCTGACGTAAAGATACTTTCACTCGTCACAAAACATCGGAAGTACAAACTATGGGTTGAAATATTCTATATCTTACAACTTATGACCATTTATGTAAACAAAGGCTACCATTATCTACCATCGAAAGTCCCCTAAACTATAAGCCTAATTTTCTACGGAAATTTTCTCTCGTTTTCCTTGGAAGGTCACTAAATAAGCGATGACATTAGCGTGAAGAGAGTGCCATCCACCAACCAGCAACATGGTCATCCTTCCCGTTATCACGCTATGCAAAATGGACTCTACGTACAGGGGAGCCGAGCAATCGTGGATAATATGGGACTCGACAACGAAAGCGAACACGGCCTTGCTATACCGCCATCATAATAACACATTCCGGACGAGTGAACTTTTTATGTCGTGTGGATGTTATGGTTGTATTTGAGGCTATTAAATTTTCTTTACAGAGTTGATTACGTTTGCCACCATTCCTTTTATCGTCTTGGTGTTTTTTTATTTGAGTATTAGGAAATAAATTGCCAAATAAATAATTTATAAGACCAATACATCATAAAAAAGAATATATACACACCATTTTTTAACAAACTTGATAATATTTCAACTTAACAGACCTAAAAGATTCATTATCATTCAAAGAGACAAACAAGCACTGATATGCTGAAAGGAAACTTCCAACCAGACGTGAATCAATTTATGAATGGTCATTGTATCATTATCATTATAAGTTTACGAACGAATTCCTCCCGACAGTAATCAGGCCCGTTAATCATATTTGTGGTTCCTATACGGATGCGGCCTCAGGCAAGGTGTGGACGCCTAATGTACTCATTCACGCTTGAACGCACGCATCCGCACGCACAGACACAAACATTCATTCGGACGCATACACGCACAGATTCGCATGTAAAATAAGCGGAACCGAGTAAATACGAACAATTGAAGAGGAAAACAAGTGAGAACACTAACCATTCAAGAAATTAGAATCTACGACCTCGCGGACAAGGAAAATAGCGGGGGCACATACACATCAACACAAGCATAATAATGCACTATATTTCATGGGGAAAGCTTTAGGTTTCGCGGGACACAGATAAAAGTTCAAGGAGAAAT
>NC_051398.1:37527544-37532748 GCF_015228065.2 Penaeus monodon
TTTTTTCCTTTTTTTAAAATTGGGAAAAAAACACCCCCACTCTAGGAAAGGGGACTTATAAAGGGGGAAAAAAAACTGGGGTAATATATATTCATTCAAAATTGCAATTTAAAAACCGGTAGATTTTTAGATTGTTAATCGTTACCTTTTGGGGGGGTAACTTTTAATGTAAAAACCAGATTTTGTGAAAAAAATTCCCCTTTTTTTGGATTTGTCATAAATTCCAGAAATATGGTATAACCAGAATCTCCCCCCTTTGCTGACAGGGACCTCCAGGTTTTTTTTTTTTCAGGGTTAATTTTTGTTTTTTTTTCATGACCACCAACATCAACTTCCCTAGGTTTTAGACCACCTGGAAGAAATTGTATAAGACAGGGTTATTAAAAAGATAATATTGGGAAATTCCCCCTTTTTCTTAAAAGCTTTAAAAAAACATTGGAATAAGCCATATATATTTTTTACTCCTGGGGGGAATAGGGTTTTTAAATTTTGGCTATGAGGTTTTTCAGGATTTTTATAAATCCCGAGGGGAAGGAAAGAAAAAAAAAAAGGGGGGTCCAATGGTGACTTGAAATTTCCTTCATCTACAGTCCTCAGCTTGTTTTCCCTCTCAAAATGTCATCTGGATTGATGCAAAGGGTTTTTTGTGCGTTTTTTTAAGGGGGCAGATGAAGAGAGACCAACTTGTTTTAAAATATCGCTGTGGTTTTTTTGTCTTTTGAACAAAAGGTTAATTAAATTTAAAAATTTAATTTTGCCTTTGTACTGGCTTTCTCAGAAATCAAAAAAAAAACTTGAAAAGACATGCTGAAATGGACACAGTTGATCCTTTGCCACAATCCACAAAAGGTGGTTAAAATCGCCATTTTTTCAGGTGGGTTTTTTTATTATCAAACTTTTTTTTTTTTACTCTTTAACTTTAAAACATTTTTTTCTTTATAAAAATGGTTTTAACGTGGAGTTTAACTTTAAAACCATTTGAAAAGGCAAAAAATATGATTATATTTTTTGCGATGCAAAAATAAAGTAATTTTATTTTTGGCCAAATTTATTCCAGATTCTTGAAAATTTTATAACTTTGTTAGTAAAACCTACTATTATTATTTCTTATTAATTATTTAACCTGATTAAATATCAAGATATAAAAATGTCTGAGGTTTTTTATATATATGTTTTTTGTTTTTATTTTTGACATTTAAATGTTGATGTTAAAACTTGAACTGTTTTTATGCAATTTTGATTACTGTTTTCCATTCCTCAAGCTATGATTTTTTTTTTTTTAGTAAATTTATTAATTTTAGCAGATAAAATAAAATTTTTTTTTTTTTGGGGAGGGTTTCTTACTGGCCTCTTATGATGGGATTATGGTACCCAGTCCCCCTGTTAAATTGTGGATACATAGTAATTCTATAGGATGTACTGAAAGTTTAAGGATGAAAAATGTGGCCTGAAAAAAATATGAATATAAATTTTTTGGACATCAAAATATATTTGACTGTGAGAGTGGTCAGGTCCCCATGTTTTTTTTTTTTTGTTGTTATTTATTTGTGTTATCTTTTTTACATTATAGATTTTTTATACATTTTATTCCCCTTTTTATACTAGTTTTGTTTTTTTTTTTTTTTTTTGTTACCTTTTTCAACTTTGGTTAGTCCTTTTATAGTATGGACGCAACTAAGCTAAAGCAAAATGAAAGATGATATTTCTTTGTTAGAGGAATAAAAAAAGGGGTTTGTAGTCCCCCCTTGGCACAAGGAAATAATCTGCCACAAAAAAAAAAAAAAAAAAAAAAAAAGATTCTGGAAAAAAATAAAACTTCCTAATTTTAGTCCCCATGCTCCTTAGTTTTTAAAACTTCTATTTGACGTGCATAAACCAAGTGAAAAAAAAAAATGTTTGGTTGGGGTTTGTTTTGGAGCAGGAGCCCCCCATCCAACCCCTCCCCCCCTTTGGGCGTCGGGTCAGTCCCCAAAGGCAATTTATTTTACTGAATAAAGGTTTTGGATGTGAGGTTTGGGACTTAGTCCTTCTGAAGTGCATCTGTACTGTAAAGAATTACAACATCTTTTGTGTATAAAAGTAGTTTTTTTCAAATCTCCTCTTTTTTTTTTTTCTTTCAGTTTGTCAAAGGTCTTCTAAAAAAAATTACTCTTGATCATTCTTTTTGCTATACTCTGTGTTTTATGTAGTGACCTGGTCTCCCTGATTTGTTATTTTTTTAATTGGGTTTTATCTGATATCCTTTTAAGAGTAAGATGTTCTGGTAATTTTTTTTTCTCTTGTGCTTTATATCCTATTTTCTCTATCTTAGTTTTATATTGGGAGATTTGTAAGGTTCTGTTTACCCTTGTTAAGGGCTTGGTGGCATTAAACATACTGTCTTTCTAATTTTTCCTAACTAAAAAGTTGCTAGCAAATAATGAACATGAATTAATAACTGGAAGTGGGAAAATGGCCTAGGGTCGTCCCAAGGTGGCCGGGCCAAATGGTTGGCGTCAGTGGTTGTAAATGTCAGGGACGCATCTTCAAAGTCCCTAAATGATTCCCCCAAGTGAGTGATGCTGTTTTTTGGTTTTCTTTTTACTAATGATTTTTTTTTTTTTATATGGTTTTCCAGCTTTGGCATGGGTAAATTGCCTTCACAAAATTTTTTTTTTTTTTTTTTTTTTTTTTATCATGTTGCAAAAATAGGTTTCCCGCATTACCACATAGGTTTTTGTTAAAAACTTGCATGTGTGTATCCAGGGATTGGTTACATTTTGGGAAAGGTAGTTTATAATATAAATTTATCTTTTTTAAAATTCCTTGAAAAGTAAAGTTTTTTGTTCATAATCACCTGATGGAATATTTTTCCAAATGACATTTAGGAAGCAGGTTAAGAAATTTTTTTAGTTTTATGGTTATCCTTAATCCACTTCTTGATGATGGGGTTATCATAAATTCCATGAATACTGTTAAAAATATATGACACTCATTCACTCACACACACGCCACATTTACACACACAAATACTACACTTACCACACCCCTTCCACACCTTATGTAAAAAGTTTTTTTCCAAATGACCCAGTTTTTAGTCTCCCTTTTTTGTATTTTAACCCAGAGGATCATGTCCCCCCGACTGGCATTTATTGTTCTGTCTGTGTTAAATGTTGGCTAATTTTGGTAATCAAGAAAAGACTCCATCTGTATCATCCCGCTTTGGGGAATTTTTATCTGCCTGCCTAGCAGTAAATGCTGGGGGATGGGTAAAAAATTTTTATTTCAGTTTTTTTTAACAACTGGTTGTGTTTGATGTATTGGGGATTTAAATTGGGCCCCAAAATTTTTTTTACAAGCTACTTAACTCCTTTCTATGAAAGTAACAACTTTTTCCTTCTATGACAGCATAAGGCAGAAATGCCTGGGTTTGGGGTTTTTTGATTGGATTTTTGGATTTTTGTTTTTGATTTGGCCTGGGGTTGAGGGCTGTAAATTGCATTTTGATTTAGTATGGGTGGTTGGCTTTTTGGGTTTGGGTTTTTGCTGGGCCCCAGTTTTGGTTGGGTAAATCACATATTTTATTCAGTGGGGAAGGTTTTGCATGGGAGGCCAGAACCCTCTGGAAAAGGGAAAAAATGTAATAAAGGCTAGACTATTGCCTTAAATGGAGACATTTTTTTTTAAAAAGTAAATTTAAGGTGGTTTTCACCATAAATTTGAAAATTTTCTTTTTTTTCTTCTGTCATGAACCCTTGGGGGGCATATATCAGTTTTCCACGTCCAGTCCAAATTGACAAAATCACTACTCAAAAGAATAAAAATATAAGAAAAAATACATTTTCATCTCCCCAAAAGGATTTTTTCCCTCTTTTTTTTAAAATTCTGATATTTACTTGACCTGTTTGCTTGTAATTACTATTTTTTTTTTTTCTTTTCGTTTATATGCCCCATTCCCCCTTTTTTTTTTTTTGTGCTAATTTTTCAGATCTTATTCTTATTTTATTCTTGGTTTTGTAAATCTGGTTATGTATCAGATATTCAATCTCATTTTAAGACTCCCTTCTGAATCAGTTTTCTCCCTCCCCTTCCTGATCGTTATTGCTTCTCATTTATCTGCACTTGCACTTGCTAATTGCTTTGTAGGTTTTTTTTTCCCGTGGTCTTGCTCCGACTCTCACTTTCACTTTCACTTGTAATTGTTTCTCAGTCCCCCATGGTGTTTCCCCCCCATCAAATGTTTGTCCCCGCACTACAGTTCTCCTGCCTGTTTATATGCCTGCCTGCCTACTTGCATACTTACCTGCCTGCCTCTTTTCTGCCTGCCTGCATGCATGCTTACTTGCATACCTGCCTGCCTGCTTGCTTGTTCTGCCCTGGCCTGCCTGCCTGCCTGCCTGCCCCGCTTGCCTGCCTGCCTAATTGCCAGCCAGTCTATCTGCCTTCTTTGCCTGCCAACCTCCCTGCTTGCCCTCCTTCTGTATGCTTGTCTGCCTGCCTAATTGCCAGCCAGTCCTATTTACTTGCCTGCCTAATTGCCAGCCAGTCTATCTACTTGCCTGCCTAATTGGCCAGCCAGTCTATCTACTTGCCTGGCCTAATTGCCCCAGTCCCAGTCTATCTACTTGCCTGCCAACTTGCTTTCAACCTGCCTGTCAAACCTGCCAACCTGCCTGCCTCCTTGCCTGCCAACTGCCCCCCAATTGTCTGTCTTCTGTCTGTCCTTTCTGTCTGTTTGTCTGTCTGTCCTCTAACTGTCTGTCTGTTTGTCTGTGTGATATGTTAATGATCTTAATTGTATGTTTGTGCAGTATGTATGTATGTGCTGCATATGCCATTTGTTGCTTTATGTAGTCTGTAATGCAGGAGATTAATGCTGTGAATCAGAACTCTTTTTTTTAATGTGAAGCTTTGTATTTTTAGGCATTTGAATTGAAATGATTGACTGGTATACCTTTTTTCTTTTTTTGTAATATTATTGATTAAATGTAGGAAAAGTTGCCTCAACATTCATCTTATTGGCAATTCAACTTGCATGAAATATAGTTATGAAAGAGATACTCCTAAACCTGTACATCCAACATTGCAGACCATATCCGTGAATGTCACTGGCACCAAAGGAAGGTGGAAGCTTTTGTTTTTTCGTTTATGTGCCTACAATGGTGTGTTGCTCATCATTGCCTTTAGAGGGAGTGGGGGGGTGGGACAAAAGACTATGAGGCCCT
>NC_051398.1:37532848-37535348 GCF_015228065.2 Penaeus monodon
CTTCTCCTCTCTTTTCCCCTTTTTCTCTCTCTCTCTCTCTCTCTCACCACACACACACACACACACATACACACACACACAAAACCCCCACACACACAACACACACACACACACACACACACACTCCCCCCTCTCTCTCCTCTCTCTCTCTCTCTCTCTCTCCTCTCTCTCTCTCTCCTCTCTCTGTCTGTCTGTCTGTCTGTCTCTCTCTCTCTCTCTCTCTCTCTCTCTCTCTCTCTCTCTGTATGTGTGTGTGTCTGTCTGTCCCTCTCTCGCTCTCTCTCTCTCTCTCTCTCTCTCTCTTCTCTCTCTCTCCTTCTCTCTCCTTCTCTCTCTCTCTCTCTTTTCTCTCCTCTCTCTGTGTGTGTGTGTGTGTGTGTGTGTGTGTGGTTTTGTGTGTGGTGGTGTGTGGGGTTTTGTCTGTCCCTCTCTCTCTCTCTCTCTCTCTTCCTCTCCCTTCTCCTTCTCTCTCTCTCTCTTCTCTCTCTCTCTCTCCCCTCTCTCTCTCTCTCTCTCAAATTTTTCTCTCTCTCTCTCTCTCTCTCTCTCCTCTCTCTCTCCTCGTCTTCTCCTCTTTTCTCTCTCCCTTCTCTCTCTCAATTTTTCTCTCCTTTCCTCTCTTTCTCTGTTTCTCTCCCTATCTCTCTCTCTCTCTCTCTTTTCCCCTCTCTCTCTCTCTCTCCTCTCCACACACCAACACACCACCACACCCCACCCACAAACACACAAACACACCACACACACCCAACACCCACACACACCCCACACACACACACACACACCACACACCACACCCACCTCTCCCTCTCTCTCTCTCTCCTCTCCTTTCTCTCTATCCTCTCTCTCTTTTCTCTCCCCTCCTCTCTCTCTTTTCTTTCTATCTCCTCTCTCTTTTCTCTCTCTCTCTCTCTCTCTCTCCTCTCTCTCTCTCTCTTCTTTCCACCACCAACACCCCACACCCTCTTCTGTCTGTCTGGCCCCCTTCCTCCTCTCTCTCCCCTCCTCTCTCCCTTTTCTCTCTCTCTCTTCTCTCTTTCTCTCATCCTCTCCTCTCTTCTCCCTCTCTCCTCTCTCTCCCCTCTCTCTCCCCTCACACCCCCGTCTCTCTCTCTCCTCTCCTCTCTTTTCTCTTTTTCTCTTCTCTCTCCTCTCCCCCTTCCTCTCTCTCCCCACCACACTCTCTACCTCTCTCTCTCTCTCCCCTTCTCTTCTTCCCCCTCTTCTCTCTCTCTCTCTCTCTCCTCTCTCTCTCTCCCCTCTCTCCCTCTTTCCTTTCTCCACCACACCACACCCAACACACACCCACACACCACACCACCGCACACACACAAACCCACACCCAAAAAACACCACACCAACACACACACACAACCCCCCCACCACACACAAAACACAACACAACACAAAACATACACATGCTACTGATACATCATACATCATACTACATACATCATACATACATACATACACTATACTACATGTATATGTATAGTTATGTATTATAAAACACACACACCCCCACCCACAACACACAACCCCAACCACAAAAACCAACCCCAAATATAATAATTAATTATATATATATTATATAATATTATTTCAACATATAACATATATATATAATATATATTATATATATATTATATATTAAATTTTAATTATATATAATTTTAACAACCACATTTACAAAAACATATGCTTATGCAAAACAACCCCCCCAACCAAAAAAAAACAACGCCACCACACCCACACACCCTACACACAAACACACAAACACCCACACAAACCACACACACCACACACACACACACCACACACACACACACACACACACACACACACAAACACACACATACACATGCATACATGCATACATGCATACATACATACATACATTCATACATACATACATACATACATACATACATGTATATGTAAATGTAAATGTATATATACATATATATATATATATATATATATATATATATATATATATATATATATATATATATATATACATATACACACACACACATATATATATATATATATATATATATATATATATATACATATATTTACATATATGCATATACTTATGCACACACACACACACACAAACACACACACACACACACACACACACACACACACACACACACACACATACACATGCATACATGCATACATGCATACATACATACATACATACATACTCAAGACTGTCACGACGGCAATCTGAATTCGAGGGTTCGAGTCACCGACCGCCGCGTTGTACCCTTGGGCAAGGAACTTCACCTTGATTGCCTACCTAGCCACTGGGTTGTCAAGCCAGTCCAAGTCAAGTGCTGGTCCCTAGCCCGGATAAATAGAGAGAATGATTACCTAAAAGGTACCACCGGCACTCTCCGTGGAAAGGAACTGGGGACCCTACCACGTACTCACTCCAAGAGCATCACAACATGAAAACTACAATTAAGTATCATGCTGTGACCACGGC
>NC_051398.1:37557848-37565348 GCF_015228065.2 Penaeus monodon
GGAAGAAGGCCACTTTGATGGGGATGGATTTTATCACTTCAAGAAAAATACAGAGCAGATCAAGGATGCATGGTTAGATGATATAGATTGGGTCAAGGTTTGTACATCCATGAATATGAAATAGTTCCTGAAGTGAGATAGCGATTATCTGGTGTCTTTGTAGACGGACCGTTAAAGTTAGGTAATTTACTTAGGAAATTAAGTTTCCGAATACCATATAAACCAGGATCATAAATTATAAAAGAATTTTATTCAGAAGAGTACTGTTGTTGCTATTCTTCAGATTTGAAAGAAAACCCTCTCATGCTTCTTAAATCTGAATTCCAGGTAAAGCATCAAGAAGAAACAGTGAACAAGTATGGATCAGATGTTGAAAGTGATGGAGGCAGTGATAATGAGCTTCCATCTGGCAAGGGAATGAGTGATTCTTTGCAGCAGAACTATACGGAAATCATTGGTCTGTTGCAGCCTGGTGAGACCCTAGCCAAAGCATTAAAGGTATGTTGAAGATTCTTGTGATTCTGGTTCAGGGGGGGATTAGTGTGACTATTTACCTCTTTTTTTCTAACCAAGCTGTATATTTTAGGCAGAATTAAAAAGTGATATGACCAATATCATAAGAGTTACTTTGAGTTTGTTCTGCAGTTCCTGTACAAACACATGTGAAATGTGCCAAGTGAATAACTATATCATGATAAAATAATTAATTTAGATGATAGTAAGGACCGCAGTACAACACAGAATTTGATTTACATACATATATATCCCTGCATTGAGATTTACATACATATAGGTGTACACATAACCATTATCTTTCCTTTTCTGTGTTCTCTAGAGACTAGGTGGCAACAAAAACAAGAAAATATCTTCAGCACAAAGGTGGAAGCTTAAGAAAACAGGAAAGCTTGACAATGAGGGAGGTGATAATAATATGAAAGATTTCCTTAGACTGACAGAATTGGCCAACAATATCATGGAAACAGGCAATATGGACATCTATCAAGAAACATATGAAATGATTAACTTAAAGGTAAGAATTGTCTTTTGTATAGTATGTTACTCACCTGACACCATCAATATTTCTGCAAGGTTTAAGAGAAACATAAACTGGCACAAGAGTTATGATGTATGATGATGTGTGTGGCTTTTTTTGCTGACATTCATTTATTACATTTATGATGCAGTTTGCATTTGCCTTGAAAGATGTTTGATTTATTTTACATAAGGCTTGTGATGGCAATAATATTGATCTTTAAAATTGCACTGATACATTTTGATTTCAGGTATCATAGTAGGGGAAAAAAAGTAATATTTGTGAAAATAGAAAAAGGGACCAGGGCCTTGTAATCCAACATATAAAACAAAAATTGTCCAAAGGTTATTATTAAAACATGATGGTTATTTTATAAGAAAAAAAATCCCTGAAATTGTCCATGGAATGATATAAGGGTGATATCTATATGTGATTTCTTTGTTAATTCTTAAAGTTGTTGTTTATCTTCTTTATCAGCTGTTTTTTTTTTTTTTTTTTTTTTCTACTCATTAAAATCATCATGTGGGTTAATTCATGCTTTTAACCCACAGAAGGAATGTGTCTTATATAATGAGTTTATTTAACTTGATACTGCATAAACATCTCTATTGCATATAATAGAAATTGTTAACCTAGGGACTGTGCAATTAAGAAACTGGCCAACCTTGTGGTGTGCTATTACAGAAATGGAAAATTCCAAAAAAAATATATTGTGTTTGTTTGGGCAAGAAATTTGATGCTGAATCCCTAAATCAATAGCTGTTTCTTGCAGTCACCCCAGCCTTCAGTAAATCACAAACTTATTGCGGTCTATTTTTCATTTCAGCTGGAAAGAGCAAAAGCACCTGCCCCTGCACCTGCAATGGACATGTTTGCAGATGATACTGGGCAAAAAGACAGTGATAATAAAAATGGAGATGCTGAAGATGACAAATTCCGAGAAAAGTCATTAGGTTAGCACTATTGTGTTTTTTTTTTTCTCTCTCTCTTTAGAGCAAAATATAAAATGAAGAGATTGCTAATAAAAGTGATAAAGATAATGAAAACAGCTGATTGTATTTACTTATAAGATTAAGGAATATAACCTGCAATCAAAATACTATTTATTTACTTGTCTCATTAATATTATTTCTCCCCCATTCTCTTTACAATAAACATAGAAGTCAAGTGGGAGCTACGCTGGGAAGACAAAGAAGATGCAGAGATACATGGCCCCTTCACAAGTGAGAAGATGTTGCAATGGCAAGAGTCCGGGTATTTTAGTAAGGGGGGATTTGTGCGGAAAACTACGGATCCTGGCCAGACTTGGTATTCAACAAGACGTATCGATTTTGACCTGTATGTTTAGCATTGTTTAAGTATTTGAAGTTAGACTTAAAAATTAAATTTTGTTATATTTTTCTCTTTTGATGGTAATAGAAAGATACAGGATTTGGAAAGTTGACATAATCTTTGTCTTAATGTTCATGCAATTACTTATAAGTATTCAAAAACTGAATTAGCAGATAGAATCTCTTGAACATCCATAAAGCCTTATAAAAAAAAAAAACTATTTCATCATTAATTGTTAGTATGATGGTATCATTAACAGTAATATGAAAGATAATTTGAAAAACAATAAAACTAATTGATAATACTACTGAATAATCCATGATTCAGTGTTTATATGTTGATTTTATTATAAAAAAATACATATCTACTGATTTTTTTTCAAACACCTACTACAAGGGAAGATTTTGACAGTGAAATTGCTTGAAAAATAGAAACAGTTAATCCTATGAATATTGGAGCCATTGGAATATGATATATGACTAACTGATGTGAAGGAGTGCATTTAAAATCAAGCTTTCAATTGTAGATATTTTACAGATATGAAGAAATTAGAAGGACTGTATCATAATTATCATAATTTTCAGTATTGAGATCGAAATGCCTTTTGATTACTCATATTCATTTACGTCATTTGAAAGCAGTTATATTAATGCAGTGAATGAATAATTTGTGTGTTAGATATTTATAAGTAAGTATAGGAAAAGGAGAAGTACACCGGTACAGTTAGGGTACTATACAGTAATAATGATAATAAAGGAAGTCTTTAGTAGAACTTGTCCCCCCAATCCCATGCCCATAGGAGGCTCAGGAGACAGAGACAGGAACCTCAGTGATTACTATCACTTCAGTCTAGTCCACATCATCCACCCAGGTCCATAATCAACCTCCAGGAGACATTCCTCCTCTCCTAACATCCTCGGCTTCATCTCCACCCCCAGACGGAGACAGACCCAGCGCTAGAAATCTCCCTGCCTATTTGCAAAATTTAGGACCAACTATTTCACTTAAACATACAACTCAAAACTATTAGTTTTTGCTAGATACCCAGCCACATTGGGATCCCTGGCAATGAACAGGTAGAAACACTAGCACACTGCACTTCCTTGTCCACATCCTAGATATTCACATATACCAGCCTCTGACTACTATCCTAAATTTAAGACTTTCCTCTTCACCTTCTGGCAGTCTATTTGGTCTAGCCTTACCACTTATAAATTACATAACATAAAACCTTCCATCCCCCTTGGCCAAAAACATTCCATAAGAACAGACCCTGGGAAACTGCTCTTACCTGTTTACTCACTGGACACTCACCTCACACATTCATATCTCATGTCATGATCTGATCCATTTTTATGCTCCTCATGTAATGTTCTTTCAGTCCCACATATCCTACTATCCTGTCTGTACCTCTACCTTCCTTCACTTATTCTGACTTCCCCGACCCCCCAACCTAATGGACATCCTCTCAAAATCCCTTACATTTTCCCTAGACACCTTATTCTCCTTCCTCATATACATAAACATCTTCCATTTGATCTAATTGTCCTAACCCCTTCACTCCTTCCCCTTCTAACAACCTTTACCTTACATACCCCATGAGCTGACCATCTCACCCTATCATTACCATATTACCCTCTAGTACTGTTAAAACATTTATTTAACTATTAACCATTAACCATTAAGGTGTGGGAGCCATGTTGAAAGGATGAAAGGCTAACATCGTGCCAGGCAAGAACGACCTGGGGGAACCATGGGCACGGTATTCCCGTTTAGTTGTCTAGCCCTTACTCCTCAGGGGACCCTGAGGGGTGAACTGTTTCCCTCCCTAACATACCCTAGGCTTACCATGGCCGGTAATGAAGATTCTATAATCTTATTAGGGGCAATAATGCTTGCCTGTTCATCAAATAGCCTCACTGATTCATATTCTCCTGGTTCACCTTTGACCACAACTCTGAACACAGCTGCTACTACCCCCCTCCTCAATGCCTACTATCACATCATGCACCGAGATCAACACTCAACCTCCAGGAGACATTTCTCCTCTCCCAACATTCTCATCTACATCTCCTCTACCCCTACAACTTTCAATATCAACTATCCCACCCTCCCTTATTACTACTGTACAGCCATATTATCCACCTCTTCGCCATATTATCCACCTCTCCCTCTTCCACATGTCCCTAACCATTTACCACCCCAACCTCTACAAATATCTTAAATACTCTGTTTAACCCAGCCAAATGATCTCCCCACAGCTCCTTACTCTGACAACACTCTCCTCTTCCAGTAGTCTCTAAAGACAAGTAGGCAGTTTCCTTCCGCAGTTGCCCCGATCCTGCCGAACCTCATCCCACCCACAATACTTGTACTGGAATTGCCTCCATCTCCCCAACAAACAGATTGTGGAGAAGACTTATAGCCTGCCTATATGGAGAGAAGGGGAGCACAGAGAGGGAGGTCAGGGCACGAAAACGATTGCATGCGCATGTCAAATTGTGTGGGACGATCTGAATTAAGAATAATAAGGTCATTTGTGGAGAGGAAGCATTCTAGGGATCGGCCTGCTTCATGGACTATGATGTAGTATCAGTACAATGCTACACCATACCCCCTAGAGGCCGTCCTAAGACTCCCACCAACATTGCCGCAGACATCGTCCTCCCCTTTAATGTTTACATTGGCTGAAAATCCCTCCCTGTCCGACCATAACAACTCCCACCCCCGTCAATCCCACTACTAGAACGAATGGTTAACTTCTGCTTAATGTGGTATCTTGAATCTCAATCTTCTCTATCCTTCCCAGTTTGGTTTCCGCTATGCCCGAAGTACAGCTTACTCCTTTGCTCATTGCGAGCTATATTACATCCGCATTTGCACGCATGACTCCATATTAGCCATATTCTTTGACCTAGAAAAGCATATGATACCACTTCGCGGTACCATATTCCCCAACAGTTGCCCTCCAAGGCATGCGCGGAAACATGGATGTCTTTATAAAGTCCTTCCTCTCCAAACGCACTTTCCAGGTCAATATTGCCACTTCCTCATCATTTTTTCTTGAGTTCGAAGGCGTTCCGCAAGGTAGTGTATTCAACACCACCTTATTCCTTCTTGCTGTTAATAGCATTGTTTCAGTTCTACCACCAGGGGCCCGATCATCACTATGGTGATGATTTAACCATTTTCGCCTCCGCCAATTCCTCCAGTCTGCAATATCGTCAGTATCTTCCTGGGTCACTAATGACTTTCGCTTTTCTAGCTCCAAATCTTTCTCCACCTTTTTTCTCTCACCCACGTGTTTGTCGCCAATCTCCACTCTTTTTATGCCACTTCATTCCATTACCTTTCTTCTGCCAAAGTCCTAGGTATTATTTTTACTCCAAATTATCCTGGCGAGACCATATCTTTTACATTAAAGGAAAAGCTCGCTGCCGCCTCCTAATCTAACAGACTGTCCCAAAAATTCTGGGGCTCAGATCGCAAACTCTCTTCCATTTCTATACTACCTTTATCCTCTCCACTCTTGGTTATCTGCTCCTTTGCCTCTACCTCCCTTCTTGCTGATTTTGATACAATCCACCACTGCGGTCTTTGCTTAGCCCTAGGCGCCTTCCGCTCTTCTCCAGTTGAGAGCCTGTACATTGAGTCAGGCATGCCATCTCTTTGCCGACGCCTTTCCAATACTACCCTACACTATTGACGTCTGGCAACGAATCATTAACTCATTCCCCCGCCTTACCCTTTCTAATACTATACTTTATTGCTACATGACCTTAGATGTCTAGCACACTTATTTTTGCTTATAACCATTAACCATCTACAGTCCCTTACTCTGCCAACACTCCTCTTTCAGCAATGCCTCCAAAAACAAGTACGCAAAGTTTCCTTCCGCAGTAGGGAGCGCCCTGTCACCCCCCCAATCCCTTGCCCGTTGTTGTCGTGGGGGGCTTAGGAGCCGGAGACTGGGACCCAATGATGGGGAACTCCCCAACCTTGGGACTCAGTCCTCGACTCAACTAATTTTGCATGGTCTTTTTTCCTTCCCACTTTCCGTTTCTGTCCCTTCACCAAACCCTTCTGCTATCCACCTCCTAAGGTGTGAGAGCCGTGCTGAAAGGATGAAAGGCTGACTTTGTGCCAGTCCTGAACGGCCTGAGGGAGCCATGGGCACGGTATTCCCCTGATTTAGTTACCTAGCCCTTACCCCTCAAGGGGACCCTGAGGGGTGGACTGTTTTTATCCCCAACATAACCCAGGCTTACCATGGCCAGTAATGAAAACATATCCCCACTATTAGTCTCACAGACTATGATGCAACATCAGTGCAATGCTACTCCATTCCCCCCAGAGGTCATCGAAAGAAACCTACTAACATAGCCAAAATTACCTTCCGTAGACATGACCTTCCCTTTATCAAATAGCCCCAACGATGTAAACCCACCCGATTCCCTGACCCCAGGCTCTCCTTTGACCACGGCTCCGAACACTGCAATAACTACCCCCTCATCAATGCCTACTAGTACAGTAGCCAACAATCAACCCTTAAGGAACATTTCCACTCTTCCAGCATGCTCAACTTCAACACCTCCATCCCCACAACCTCCAACATCAACCACCCCATCCTCCCTTATTAATACCTTACAGCCTTATTGCTCACCTCTCCATAACACTACCTCCCTCAACACTACTCCATCTTCGTCACGCCCCCCGCCCTTCTACTACCCCTATCTCTACAACAATCTTGAATACTCTCTTTAGCGCAGCCAAATGGGACCGATTTTTCGTGATCCCACCCACAACTCCCTACTCTGACAACACCCTGCTCTTCCAAAAATGTCTCCAAAAACAAGTAGGTAAAGTCTCTTCGTAGCCGACCCGACCGCTCCCGTCTTGTCACAGTAACATCCGAAAACCAAGCTATAGCATTAACAAAACTAGCTGACCTATATGGTAACCCCATCCTTGCAGAACCCCATCCAACCCTCAATACTTGCACCGGAACAGTTTCAATCTCCCAGCAAATTGCCCAGTCTATGACAAAGATTGGTCAGACTGTGGAGAAGACCTACTTGCCTGTCTCACAGACTATGATGCAACATCAGTGCAATGCTACTCCATTCCCCCCAGAG
>NC_051398.1:37570348-37572848 GCF_015228065.2 Penaeus monodon
GACCTATGACGTAGAAGTAACAAGGAATAAAACTTGAAAGTTAATTTTTAACTTTTGTTATGGAAACAAAAATCAACAATTCACTAACACCTAAAAATAAATAAATAAATAAATAATAATAAAATAAATAAATGAATTGATGACGAATGAACGCCTCTATCTCCACACCACAACACCTACCAAACTGTGATACTCAGCCTTCGTGTGGTTAAGGCTGTTATGGTACCACAAGAGGGAAATGATGTACTTGGTTGCGTCGTTGATGTCCATGGCAACGTTCCGCTTCTTCTGGTAACGCATTTCCTCCGCCGGTTTCTCGATGTAGATGAAGAGGTAGGCTCCTGTGTACATGAGCGGGAGAGAGAGTGAGGGGGGGGGTGGAGGGCATTTCATTGCAGTTACTGAAAGCGATGTACGGAAGGAATTTTTATATGAGAAGTAGATATGAATAAAGGCAGTATTGTTGTTATTATCACTATTGATAGTGTTAGTGAGAGCATTGTTATTGTCTTTACCATTATTTTTACTGTTATTTTTATCATTATTGTAATTATTATTGCTGCTATCATTATTATTATTATTATTATTATTATTATTATTATTATTATTATTATTATTATCATTATTACTATTATTATTATTATAATTATTATTATCATTATTATTACTACTACTACTATTATTATTATTATTATTATTATTATTATTATTATTATTGTTATCATTTCATTTATTTTTTATTGTTATTATTACTATAATCATTATTACTGTTATCAACAATATTATGATCATCATCATTGCTACTACTACTACTACTACTATTGTTATTATTAATATAATAATAATAATAATAATAATAATAATAATAATAATAATAATAATAATAATAATAATAATAATAATAATGATAATAATAATAGTAATAATAATAATAATAATAATAATTATTATTATTATTATTATTAACATTATTATTGTCATCATCGTTACTACTACTACTATTATTATTATTGCTATCATTATTGTTATTATTATTATCATTATCACTATTATCATCATCATTATTATTATCATTATTATCGTTATCATTATTGTCATTATCATCTCCTTTATCACTGTCATTGCCATTACTAGCATTCTTATCATCCCCATCATTATCACCATGCATAACATCACCTCTTCAATCATCACAACCACAGCTCATTATCACAAGAAACAAGTGTCATCATTATTGCCGTCATTATCATCTCCAAGCTCGTAACAGTCACAAGTACTACCGCTGCCGCCATTCCAACAATCACTACTATTGCAATCACCACAACTATCACTATCACATCACAATCACCATAACCCTCACTATCACCACCACATTATAATCATTACAATCGTCACTTTCATTACGTAACAGTCATCGCAACTATCACTATCAACACCGTATCACAATCAATACACAATCGTTACCACTACCACATCACATTTATCATGATCATCACTTTCACCACCAAATGACAATTATCATCACCACACCGCAACCATCACTACATCACAATCACCACAACCATCACAATCACCACAAACGTCACCATCACCACATCACAATTAAATGGCAATTCATTACCACAACCATCACTAAATCACTATCATCACATGACAATTGCTGCAACCATCACTATCACATCATAATCACCACAATCATCCCTACATCACAATCACCACAACCATCACCACATCACAATCACCAAAACCATCATTACATCACAATCACCACAACCGTCACTATCACCACACCACACTCACCACAACCATCGTTACAACCATCACCACTCACAGTCACCACATCACAGTCACCACAACCATCACTATCACCACATCACACTCACCACAACCATCAGCACTCACAGTCACCACATCACAGTCACCACAACCATCACTATCACCACATCACAATCACCACAACCATCACCACTCACAGTCACCACATCACACTCCCCACAACCGACACTATCACCACATCCCGCTCGCCACAACGCACCGAGGACGGTGTAGACGGAGACGAGGATGAAGAGGCCGACGTGGGAGAACATGATCCGCGCCACCGTCTTGCCGCAACTCCTTTTCCCATCTCTGTCGCTGGTGAAGCTGCTCATCTTTTTTAGCGCTGGTGGAGGAGTCGAGGGGAGAGAAAGGGAAACGGAGGTATTTAATTTTTTTCGCGGGAAATGTCCCCGGTTCAAAAAAAAGAAAAAGAAAAAAAAAAAAAAAAAAAAAAAAAAAAAAAAAAAAAATATATATATATATATATATATATATATATATATATATATATATATATATATATATATATATATATATTGGAATGGTTTCTCAATTTCAGATGGGAAGGGGTTATGGGATAGATAAAAAAAAAAAAAAAAAAAAATGAAGCGTGTTGCTGAAATCGGAATCCATTTTTTTTTTGGCTTTCTTTCTTTATAATCTTGATTGTTTTTGTGTTATTTAT
>NC_051398.1:37582848-37587848 GCF_015228065.2 Penaeus monodon
ATACACTTCTTTTAGTAAAAATCGGTTTAAACCAGATATTAATACAATATGAACATATTGCTGCGCTGGACAGTTTTCTTCCAATTTAAGAACTCCAGTGTAAATTTAATAATTGCCAAATTTTATATTACTGGCACTAGTATAAAATCACACATTAAATGTATTCGGGAAATGCAAAAAATCAAGGAAAACTACTGCAACATTAATAAAGTGTGAGTAGGTTTGCATGGATTTTTTCTCTCTATAAATCTATCTCACATTTTTAACTTCTTTTTTGTTTTAGAACATATATAATGAAGCGGAGCATCTCCATACTATAAATATAGTATACAATCTTCCTGACTTTCAGAAAAGGTATTAGTAAAACAACATATAAAAGCGAGGTTTATTTTTAAAAATGATATATTTTTACCAGGTTCAGATGTGTTTTCGTAACATACACCCTCTGGTCGCTGAAACAGAAAATAATAAGGGTAAGACAGTAAGGAAAGATTGTACATTGTAAGTAAATTAATAAATAGATAGTAAACAGTAAGAAATGTCAATATTGAGACTATTGTAACTCAAAGTCGCATATCCCTTGGAATTTTCTGGGAAGTAGCCTCTTAAAACAGAAACAGGACATATCCCACAGTGTTAATACTGAAAGGAAAGACCGACACTTTCGCAGTATCAAGACCTTTGAACTTCAACCTCTCGAGCGCACCGACAACCTCAGAAGAACTTAGGCGGCGGCACGAGCTGGGCGGCGTACTGGTCAAGATCCACGTACTCCGAATCCTTCATCGGTAAGGACAGGATGAGCTCCTCCGCCTCCTCCTGCGTCAGAGCCTCCCCCTCGCACGTCATGAGGCGCACGAGCTCATCGCGGGACAGGCTGCCCGGCGGACGGAACTGGAGGGGAAGGTTTCGGTTTGGTGAATTGTCATAGGAATAGTGTTTTATTTGGGCACACACACACACACACACACACACACACACACACACACACACACACACACACACACACACACACACACACACACACACACACACACACAGACACACACACACACACACACACACACACACACACACACACATTATACATTGTACAATCACTCAGCTTTATAAATAAACAAGAAGTGTGTGTGTGTGTGTGTGTGTGTGTTTATATATATTCACACACACACACACTTCTTGTTTATTTATAAAGCTGTGTGGGTGACTGTGCAATGCACATGTACGTATACAAGCATGTGCATTTGGAGATAACCATGCACATATAACAAAAGGCAAGCAATCATCACAGGAGCAAGCAAGCGTCCTCCGCGAGCACCCACCCCTGACCGCTTTGTATCATAGACTCCCCCTTTGCTCTCCTGCTGGGGCTGTGTCTCCGCCAAATAGTTCTTCCCTTCCTTCGCCAGCACTGCAAGGGCGCGAGACAGTTCTTCCTTGTTGCTGCTGGGGAACCTTCAGGAGGATAGTAAGTAGGTCAAATTAGATTTGATAATGATACCAATGCAACATCGCATGCGTAGTGGTGGTGCCATTTATAAGGTAAAGGATAGATAACAGTAATATCAGCAATGTTAAAACAATCTTAACAGTGCAGCAATACTATTAGTAATTATAATGCTATTTGTTCTATAATAAGATGAATAGTAAACCACAATAATAATAACATTTGTAATAATCATACTGAAAGAAGACGATTACACTTTTACCACTGCTGGTGATATTAATAATAATGTTAGCTATAATAACAGCAATGGACATAACAGATCAGCAACATACAAAAGCTAATCATAAAAAACAGAGCTCTTGTTTGAACTTACATCACGTAACCAAGTAATTAAGTAAATAAAAAAACAACTATAATAATGATAATGCTCATGAACTGTTATGGTGGTAATAAAAATATTAAAAATGATAGTTATACAACAATAACAACTTAGCGAACTATATTCGACCTATATATAAAAAATCACGCCTTGTTATCGTGAATATGAAGCGCCAGGGCTAAGAACTGGTATATATTTTCATACAGCTATGTTTCCTATATATTAATTTATTTCAAAAGAATTCAGAATAGGAGAGTGGAAGGGGGTTGATGCACCTTCGCTTAATATTATTATCAATAATTTGGAGAGGAAAGGTGAAAACTACTGTATCGTTTCAACATTAAATAATTTTCATCTTGAGCCATTCTCTAAAGTATTGGTTCTCCAAACCGGAATTATAAGGTGTAACCCAAAGGTAGTCTATTATTTATGGATATAGGGTAAAGGACCTATCTACACCAATACTGTAGCGGTAACATTTCATCAACCACTTCCCCTGAATAAATAACTTGTTTGTACTGTATGGTAAAGCTTTTAGTATATCGCTATTTCTAAGTGGAAGCTGTTACTTTTGTTCACGTGTGTCACACTTTGGGAAAGGCTGGGGGTACTTAGAGCACTCCGAATGAGCATGATGGAGTAGTAGTAGCAAAAGAAGACGACGAAAAGGAAGAGAGGGAGAAGAAGGAAGGGGCTCCTGTTCAGGTCAGCATGACTGGCAAATGCAAGATTGGTCCCTTGTCAAAATCCATTTCTCAAACAGACCTTCTGTCCATTAAAAGTTTCTTTGCTATGGTGAGGAATGCTGCCAGATGCACAGTGTCGGCACTCTCCTCCCCCACCATGGCGGCTACTGTCTTTCGCATCTCCACTTCAGAAGGGACGAGGCCTGTGAAATAGAAGAGGTTGTGGCATCTTTGTACGAACTCAACCAGCGTCACTGTACTTTAGGACTTCATAACACCTTTCATACGCATGCACAATAAATATCATCGCCACATGCGAACAGAATAATCAGTATCACTTTCCTCGGTCAGATCTCTCTCTCTTTCTCTGTTTGTCTGTCTGCCTGTCTCTCCCTCCTCTTTTCCACACACACACACACACACACACACACACACACACACACACACACACACACACACACACACACACACACACACTAGCACATCACTCGCACCAGCAATGCCAACCAAACCAGAATTAATCACTTTATAAATACCCAGCTGATTTGTCAGCTGGATATTTATCAGGCATTTTTTGAGTTGCCTGAACTGTTCAGTTAGTTTACAATTTTAATTCCTGATTGTAACAAACAGTCTCGGGGCAGTAGCTAAGTATTAAGTTCTGATTACACATCAGAAAGAAAAGAACAAATCACGGCAAACTAGGCAATTGTCATAAAATATTGCATATTTCCTCAAATATTCCGGTCAGAATTTACCATTTTTTCACAATTCTTGAGGTTCTGAATATATATCTTAATCTGCTACGAAACAAAGAGAAAACGTAGCCGTCAGTTAGGCAAGTCTCATACAGATTTCCGCTGACGTGACCGGAATTCTGAACAAAGATATATACACACATTCTCTCCCATTTTGGGACAACGAGCTTCTATTTCCATAGAATAACAGTAAAACACAATTCCACTTTCTCTTCTCCACAATAAGGCAAATAAATGTTTGTTGCTAAATATTCTATTGTTCTACATTACCGCCAGAAATATGCAAATAAATTACATCAGACATGTAATTTCTGATGTCGTCACTGAGCGTGCAACATGCGGGCGCCAGTACAATCAAGTAAGTTTGAGATTATACTGGTATCGGATCCTTTATTTCAATAACTGCTCCTAAATTTCGACGTTTTTTATCCGAAATTAATTATATTGATCATGAAATAGGCATAACCGTGACCAACGCAGCACTGGACTCCCACCTTCATGTTGTAAAAATGCCTGCGCTCCGATTGCTCGAGCCCGATCTCACGATGAGAAAACGACATATCGCCTGGAGAAGTGACAAACGCAGGTGTGTTCGGGGAAGTCACCGCCGTGGCAAAAGTGTTAGCGCGCCGAACCGTGGTTGATCAGGAAGGGCACCCAATCAGGCAAGGGTGGTACTGCCAAATAACCTCTCAATAATAAACTGAGAGAGGCATATTCCCTGCAGTGGAATAAATGGCTGTCAAAAAAAAAAAAAAAAAAAAAAAAAAAAAAAAAAAAAAAAAAAAAAAAAAAAAAAAAAAAAAATAATATATATATATATATATATATATATATATATATATATATATATATATATATATATATATATATATATATATATACATATATATACACACATGATGGAGTATCTGACAATGAGTAAGAGAGTTATCGTGTTAGGTCAGTGATAATAGGTGCTAAAAATTACGAGTGATCTGTGGTAATGCTACGTAAGAGAGATAGATTTGTGAATATATAGAGCTTACATTCCAACCAAAATAGAAATAATAATTCATCCAATATTGGACCATGCATAAGTGGACCTTTTATACTAAAGAGTGCCAGAAAGAGCCAACTAGGAATACTAGGGTCCATTACCCTACTAAAAAAGTTCAAAAGGTCCCATTGTTCATTGAGAGTGCCATAGTAGATAGAAACTAGTAAAAAAAAAAATAATAATCATCCACCTCCCTCCAGAAAAAGAATACCAAATTATGAAATCAGTAGAAAATGGCAAACATCACCTGTCCTCATACCCACAGGACACCGAGAAACAGTGCCAAATTGCACGGGTATTACAGTTTTCCCTTAAGCAGATTTGCTAAGGAACAGTCAAACCGCCAGTATGTAAGTACAGTACCTCACAAACTCAGGTAGGTTTTAACATGGCTACCATAAAGCGACAAGTATAATAAAGCCACTCGATAGACGATCTGCCAGATAAACTATGCATTGACAAAGTGTAATTTAAGCGATGGCACCTCATTTGAGTGCCAGACGCTGACCCCGAGACCCGTGGCTTAACAACTGATAAGGAATGTGACACCTCTGCCAGATACAAATCACCTTTCGAACTTACCCATTCCAACATCGTCCTAAATCTCCTCTCCCACACCACCCGCCTCCTACCCTCATCCCCTCTGCTGCAAGCCTATAATTTATGCACATTATAATGCATGGGCTCATTA